>NW_018247870.1:209133-244303 GCF_001263595.1 Phalaenopsis equestris
ACTCATCTCATGATTCAACTCCAATAATGCAAACAACAGTTGGAAGTTCACTTGTTGTCGAAAAGAAATTGAAGAAAATTGAAAGACAACTTCAGAGTATTATGAATGAAATAGGAGATCTTAAGTACCTTTTTGATCACCTAGATTAGAGGATAAAAGAGAATTCTGATCATGATGGAACACTAGAAATAGGATTAGTGCGGATGTTTAAAGAAAAAGGATGGATCGAAGAAAATTTCACTAATCAATTCTCGTACCAACCCTTCTACAATTTGTACGTTCATTTCCAGTCTATGGGAGATATTAGAGGAGGAGAAAGCACTGAAGATGAGACAGAATAATTTAAGAATTTAGACTCTCTCTACTAGTTTAAAATACTTATGTACTTAATGTTATTGTGTGGATTTAATTTAGTTTGCTTTGCTTTAGAATTTTGAACTTTGATTGTATGTATAGTTTTGTGTCAGTGTTTAGTGTTGTGGCTTGATTTTTATGCTAATTTATAATTTAGTTTGCTTAATATATGTAAAAGTGTGATTAGAAAAATGTGTTTGTAAAAGTGTATTTTCATATATAAAAGTTAGTTTATTGTTGTTTGTGAAAATGATAGTTTATGAAAATGTTTGTTTGTGAATTACTGTTAGATAAAAATTTGTGTTTAAAAATACTAAAAAGACTTTGGAGAAAATTGAAAGGAAATTGAAAATTGAAAATTTTGAAAAATGAAATTTTTAGGCCTTCACCGCCGACGGCTCTGACATGGGTGATGATGGCGCCCTCGACCCAAGAACAGCCTTTAACCCATTAAATTTGCAATTTTCACCATAAACCACCATTTTTACCCTTTGAGTCACCTTCAACCTCTGATTTTTGCACCTGTGGCTTGCATTTGCTTGGATTTGTGGCAATTTTAAGGCAAAGGAACTTTAGATTTCATCTTCTCTAGGTAAGAGCTACACTTTGAACAAAAAAATTTTAATTTTCACCAAGGATTTATCTCACATTACCGAGATCCAAAAATTTTGGAATTTTTTTGAGAGATTTTGAGAAAAGCCTTTGGTGAAGAACTCTTACTTAGTAGGTTTAAGTAAGTGTTTTACTTTGTGTTTTTTAGAATTTTTAGAATTTATTTGAATTTATTTGAGTTTTCTCTAGATTTCCCATGGCACCAAGAACGTTTTACTTTGTATTTTTTAGAATTTTTTGAATTTATTTGAATTTATTTGAATTTTCTCTAGATTTCCCATGGCACCAAGAACGAGCAAAGGAAAAAAGAAAAGTAGATTATGATGAACAAAAAATTGTTAGCTTCAAGGCTAGTGCTCGATTCAATAATCTACTTGAGCATAAAAAAAGTAATTTTGGATTGTGGTTTTAAAAATCTGGGTGGAGAAGTCGAGCGATTAATCAATGCTCAGCAGTGGAAAAATTTTCGTTATTTTACTGTCGATGCGATTATTGGTGTAGTGATGGAATTCTATGTCAACTTTACTGAAGGTTCTGACGACTTTGTTTTTATTTGTGGGAGAAAGGTAGAGTTTTCTCCAAGAAAAATTAATGAGTTTAATCAGTTGGAAGATGTTTACAGTTGTCAGTATAAATCATTTTCTAATACTAATCAGGCCTTAGATGAGGTTATTTCTTTCCTTACTAGTGGAAGAGGGTTCTGACGACTTTGTTTTTATTTGTGGGAAGATGAGGTTATTTCTTTCCTTACTAGTGGAAGAGGGACCTGGAAAGACAAAAATGGTGTTAATGTAAACTTTCCTCTTTCTATGCTTAATGTAGTATCTAAGGCCTGAAACTACTTTATTTCTAGAAGAATGATTCCGATAAATCATCATAGTGAGGTGACCAAGGATAGAGCCATCCTGAACTTTTGTATTCAACAGGTGATGAGGATAAATGTAGGCTCTATTATATATATGAACACTAGATCTATTGCTTTAGGAGAGACCACTGGTGGTTTGGCACACCCTGCACTTATTTTTACACTCTGTGAACAGGCAAGAGTTGATTTTAGACTTGAGGAAGAGAGGATTGAGCCTCTAAAACCTATTGGGCCTGCCAATATAAAGACATATGAATCTCATGTTGATTGGAGATCTAGAAGTAAGACCAGAGATATTCCTTCTACTTCGAGGACCCCTGCTTCTAGTGACCCTACTAACCGAGAACTTTTAGACCAAATGATGATCCAACAGGGAGATATCTTAAGAATGGATCATAGGTTACAAAAAATGGATGCCATAAATGCTCACACTGGTGATTTGATATGACAAAAGTTTGAAGATGATGCTGCTTTTGATGATGCTTTGGTGAGATCATTCAGTTCAGTTTCCTACTTACCCTATTTTTACTCCATATCAGAGGTAAAATTTGGATGTAGAAGAAGAATATGATGATGATTGGTGATTTGATTTTTTAGTTTATGTTTGATTGTACTTTGTTATTGTGTTATTCGTTTTTGTCATATTATTGAGACTGTTTGTTAGATTGTGAGACTCTGTTTTGTTGTTATGTTGAGTTGTGAACTGTAGTTCGTAAATCTGTTTTCATTTTTGGAATTCAGTTTAATTCTATTGTTAGTTTTTTGTATTTTATTAAATGTATTGTAATTAACTCTTTCTCAGTAGATTTAATATGTATTATGCGTAATTTAAATATTTTAGGTCTTGTAGCTTTTTATATTAGCACTTGCAGTATTTCATAATTAAAGTTTCAAAATCAGAACCTTCAACAGGTATGTCTTTTCTTTATGTATTTAATATTTTCTTTCACTCTTTATTTTTCAGTTCTTCATGCTAAATCTTTTAAAAATTTAAGTTTGGTGGGGAAAGAAAAATTCCTTTTTAAAGAAAGAAACTTAATTTTATTTGTCCTCACTTAGCTATATTTTCAAAAATTTTAAATTTAACATGACCTTTGGTATTAGAGATTAACTTTAGATAACTATATTTATGTTTCTAAATATATAGTAAACTTAAGTAAAATTTTTTAATAATAAAGGTTAATTTTAGAGTTTAAGATATCTGGTATAAAAGAAAAATACTATGCTTTTCTATTTTAAGTAAAGAAAATTGTATTTTTTTAAATATTAAAAATCTTAAAGGTTCATGTAAGAAGAAAAGAATTAAACTTTATGAAATCTTTAAGCTAATATAAATTTGTTAAGTGAAGAAATGTGACAAGTTTTTGACTTAGAAGCTTGAGGAGATGCCTAATTAAAAATTAGCTTCGCTTGAATCAATTTAAAAAAGAGGATTTGCAACATTTTCTAAACTTTTATTTGAGTATTAGTTTATTTACTAGTAAAGTTTTATGAAGTTATTTTTCATATGAATACTTTTAGTTACTTTAATATGACAATTTACATTTTTTCTTGAAAAGAATAGAAAATCAGAAATCTTGAATTTGATTGCTAAATATTCTTATACCTTTAGTATTAACGGGAGTTATTTTTAAGTTTTCTAAAGTTATGCTATTGTATTTAGTGGACTAAGATATGGAAATTTAGAAGTTAAATTCTTTACCATAAGTTATATTTTTATATAGTAGAGTTACTTGAGGACAAATAACATGTAAGTTTGGGGGATTTTGATACACCAAAAATATATGCATTTAGACCCATATTTTATACTCATTTTTTTTATATTGCACTTTAATGGAAGGTATCTTTATGTTTCTTGCAGGTTGTTGAATTTTAGGACTTAAAGTAAAAAGGAAGCAAAAAAGATGAAATTTGGAGCAAAAATGAAGAAGTTGAAAATTTGATACGTGCCGACGGCGCTAGAAACAACGCCGACAGCACCGTTTGACAGAGAGCAGCAAATTAAATTGCGGAACACTGGCGCAAACGGATCCAATGTAGGTTCAGCCCCTGTTTCTAGAAGATTCTATGAATTTAGACACTTTTTGAAGAGTTTTTAGAGGCACCTATTGGAGAACCAACTCTAGGCTTTATTTGGGGCCAAAATTGATCAGAAAAGTGACTCTTCCTGACATCTCATCACCCCAATTCAACCTTCTACGCGTCACACATTCTTCCAGTTTTCATTCCACAATCATTTAGAGTCTATTTTTCTTATAATTTAGAGTTTAGTAGTGAGATTAAGTGTGAACTCTTCTCTAAGAGTGTTGGAGAAGGAGAAAAGTGAGAGATTTCTTCTTTCTACATTTTCTAGAAGAGACAACAAGGGATTTTCTTTGAGAAAGAGTTTCGATAAGTGTTGTTTGTTTATTAGTGTTGTGTGAACTTTATTTTATATATAAAATTTATGTTTTGTTGTATTTTTCTCATGAAGTCTGAGTAGTTTACTTTATCTTTCTCCCTACTCTGAGATATGGTGAAATGAAGAGATAATATGGATGTGCCAATATTAAAATATAAAATAAATTGTGATGATTTTTCAACTCCGAACTTAATTTACTTTTCAATCTGGCCAATTGAATTGTTAATTTGATTCCATGAAGGAGAATTTTTTTCATGGAATTAAGTGAAAATAAATAGGGAAATTTACTTTGTTGGGTGTATAATTGGAGAATCTTTAGGGTGACTGACTAAAATCCTCAATTCGATCTTAATGTTTAAAAACTAAAGCGAGAGTTAGCCTTCAGGTGAAGGGAAGTAGGAGTTCTAGAGTGGGAGCCAGTATCCTCCTAGCCTAGCCACAGATTTAGGGACTAAATCTGGGATTAGTCAATGATTTTCTATAACACTGTATTAGGGTAGAGAATTAAAACAGCTCCTATTTGACACAATACATATTAAAACCATTTATCTCATCTCATTTTACCAAAATCTCATTGTAGTGGAAAATATGTTTTTTCACATAAGAAATCTTCATCACATACATATTTTAACAGTTTAGTAGTTACTTTTTGAACTTTGTATTTCAATTTTGTTATTAGTTAAATAATTTAGTTTTGATAATATCTCAACATTCAAAATTAGTGACAGTAATTTCATTTTGACTTTCTGTGAATTTCCTAGTAAATTTATCATTTCAAATTTAAACGGATCGATATTTGGGGCTTAAATAGAAAGTCCTTTATTACTTGAAAATGATACGAATACTTGCGTAGAATCCCAACATTAATTGCTTAAATTTCTAATTCATAAAATATTGCATCAAGCTTTTGGTACCATTGCATAGCGGAGTCAACTCTATAATTTTTACACAACTTTATTTCACTCGGGATCAGAGACCATCTACATGAGTCTCCCAAAAGATCAAGGGATCAAAGTCAACAAGGATTAAGTTTAGGGTTGTGAGTGCGTGAAAGTGTGTAAAAGTGTATGACAGAATGTAAACTAGCTGTAAACTAGTTCACGACGAACACCCAGAAGGGTTGACCCTAAGGCTAGACAGTCTTATGGGGATTCACCTTGAGCTCCCCCATATTAACCCCACCCACCTACTAAGGGTTAAGACCAATATGTGGAACTTCAAGATGAGGAAAGAATGATTTAGAGTTTCTAATGGTGAGGGTTCCTTTTCTAGTGCTCTAGGAATAGTCAATAAAAAAGTACTATGGCTAGACCTTAGGCTACTAAAGAGGAAAGACTAGACCTCAGCCAAAAGTGAGGTCAACAAGAGGCTTTAGAGAAATTGGCGTAAAATTCACAGACAATAGAAATTACTTCTACTGTGGTGAAGTAACAAAAAATTTCTTAATGTCGAGTTATACTTAATCTTTCAACCGCTCCCCCAGAATTGAAGAAAGCCTTCTCCTGAATCAACTTTTTATGAGCAACAAGAACGTTGTATCTATACCGAGCCTTAATATTAGCAAACATCCCAGAATCAAACTCAAGTATTCCTTTTCCTCTCTTTGTTTTAGGAGCCACAATCTATAAAAAATTCTGAAAAATTCCACATAAATTCCAAACAACATTCTTAAACTCCCAACAACATTGTTCTAAGGTAAGAATTTTTCTACCAAGGATTCATCACTCATTTCTACCAAAAAATCAAAAATTTCAGCACATGAACAATGTGAAAATAATCCATGGTGAAAATAAAAAGGTTTTACATTAAACTGAAGGTCTTTCCTTGAGGAGATCAAATCTAAAATTTTCAAGCCAAGAAATCGCACCAAAAACCAAGATTTAAGAAGCCTTAGGAAGCTTGAGCGCCAATTTTCGGTTTGGGCAAAAAATGGGTTCTTAACCCAAATTTGGCTGTTCAACCGAACCAGAGCTTAGGCGCCAAGTTCTGGCTCCTGAGTGACAGGTTCTCGTGTCTAATAGTCAGTGCCCATGTTTCATTTCTTTGATTTTTTTTTATTAAATTTTAACAACAATCACTACACACCATGGCACTACGAACCCTAGTAAGAAAAATTTAACATTTTTAGACATTTTCCAAAATCTAATTTTGAAAAACACCAACCATCACTTATATTTAAATATAAATCCAATCCCCATACAAACACAAATATAAGTTACTCACATCCTTTAAAACACAATTTCTAAATTCACTCACAGACTACTAAGCACACAAACATTCAAAATATTAGAAAGTCTAAAAGCACACAACAAAGTCAACAACTTTCAAACACACATCAAAAAGACAAGCGCATATAAAACTTACTACAAAAAATCCACTACATATTGTCATCAACATCACTATCCACTTCTCTAATATCTCCAAGCGATTGATGCACGTACTAGTTGTAGAAGGGATAGTTCAGGAAGTCCAGTGAATCTTCCTTGATCCAACAATTCTTCTTGTACATCAGGATTTGTGCATCATGGATTACAATAACATTATCTGACTGTTGTTTCATTTGTCATTCCAAATAATCAAACTGATTAGTAATGTTACTAATCCTGTTATGAATCACTAACATCTCCTTCATTATATTCTTGATTTTTTCTAAGATACTAGCCAAGAAATCTGCACATCGAGGTAATGAGGATGTAGAAGGGCAAGAAGACTGATCCATATAAGAACTTCCTCTATGTGTTGCATAAAGATTGTTAATGTCACACATCAAAATAGACTGGTCCACAGGCTTCTAGGGAAGAATATCTTTTCCCAACTTTCATAAGGAACATGGTCTTGACTACAAAGTAAGAAAATAACATTAGGGTTTCCAAGCCTAGTCATAGATCCATTTAGTGCAACTCTAATGATGGATCTATAAATAACGGCCCTCACATCAATAGGTCTTCCCGTCTGAATACAATAATTGAGGATTGCACTTTCCTTCATTACTTCCTTGATTATCATGGTAGGAAGAAATTTGGCAGAAATGAAAAAGTGTCAAGGCTTCGATGATGAATTTAATCTTACATCAGGGAAACTAACCTTAGAATCACTTCTAAATTTCTAATGTTCATCACTGTCCGTCAAGAATCTGAAGATCTCAGCCAAATTGTCTCCAGCCCGAGTGAAATTAGTAAATTCTCAAATTGGCACACCATTCACCAAGAACAACTCGTTGATCCTTGAAGGAGTAAAATGTACTAACTTACTTAGAACATAAACAATCTATGATTTAATCCATGGAGATTTGCATATAATACCTTAACGACAGAGATCACAGCAGCGAAAGTGGTGTAGCAAAACACTCCTAAACACCTTTGTGCAATAATTGCCTCGATCTGCCCTCCAAACATGATGAATCCTCTTTGTTTTATCAATTTCATCTTCACCAAAGTCCTATCATGAAGTGTCTATGCTTCTTTGCTTGCAAACTTCTTTTGATCAAAGACTCCAAGACTTGATCTTACCAAAGTATTGCAATCCATGAATTCTAAAAATTGGTGAAATCTCAAGACTTTTGTCACTCCCAAACCTTCTAAATGGTGAAGAACGAAATGAATTAAAGGTTTTGAGGGTTTATAATGGAAAAAATCATCAGAAAAACTGAAAAATCCCTCTATTTTGCAGTTATGCAACTTTGGCGCCTAGGCGCCATATTTGGGCACCTAGGTGTCAGGTTCTATGTGTTCTGGCACCTAAGCGCTAGATTTCGGCACCTGAACGCCAGTGCATAATCGAAAACCAATTCATCATAGGTCCAAATACACATCTTAACCTCCCCTAGGTCATGAAATATATTGTTTTAAGTAATAACAACACATGTGTGACTCTTAAACACAATCAAGCAAATACACACAATCAATTCTAAACAAACTAAACTTAATCCAATCTAATAACTATGGGTTGCCTCCCATAAAGCGTTTGGTTTAACGTCATTAACTCGATGTATCCACATCTTACTAAGGTTGACCCAACATTAGGATTTCATTAGATATAGATCTCTTTCCATCAAAGTAAAGTTTCAGTCTGTGTCCATTTACTTTGAAACTTTTATCATTTTTTGGATCTTTGATATCCACAACACCGTAAGGATAAACTTTTACCACAATGAATGGCCTCATCCACCTAGACTTCAGTTTCCCATGAAATAATTTCAATCTTAAATTCTATAGTAAAACTTCTTGTCTAAGTTTTAGATTCTATATTAAAATCTTCTGATTATGCCATAATTTCAATTTTTCCTTATAAATCTTTGCATTTTCATAAGATTTATTTCTGATTTCTTTAAGCTCATTCAATTGCAATAGTCGTTTCTTACTAGCATCTTTCAAATTATAATTAAATTCTTTGATATCCCAATAAGTTTTATGCTCCAATTCTACTGGTAAGTGATAAGCATTCCAAAATATGAGTATATATGGGGGCATTCCTATAAGAGTTTTAAATGCCATCTAATAAGCCAATAATGCTCCATCCAGTCTATCAGACCAATTCACCTTATTAAGATTTATAACTTTCTCCAAAATTCTTTTAATTTCTCGGTTAGATAATTCTGCTAGACCGTTGGTCTGAGGATTATAAGCAGTGGCAATTTTATGTCTAATACCCTATTTTCTAACTAATTTTTTAATCTTCTTATTCCTGAAATGACTTCACCCATCTGTAATTATTACTCTCGACATCCCAAATCTACTAAAACTATTTCTTTTTAAGAATTTTGCAACACGTCGAGCATTACAACGAGGTAAATCTATAGCTTTTATCCACCTTGAAACATAGTCCACTGCAACTAAAATGTATATATTTCTGAAAGATGGTATAAATGGTTCCATAAATTCTAAACCCCAAACATCAAAAATTTCAAACTCTAAAGTAAAATTGAAGGGCATTTCATTTCTTCTAGAAATATTGCCTACCCACTGACATCGATCACATGTTTTCATATAGGTCTTAACATCTCTAAATATTATAGGTCAATAAAAGCTAGATTATAAAATTTTATATGCAGTTTTATCAATCCCAAAGTCTCTCCCAAACTCAGAATCAAAACATTTCTGAATAATTTGTTGAGTTTCTTCCATAGGAACACATCTTTGAATAATTTGATCCTTACATTGTTTATTTAAATATGGGTTGTCCCAGAAGTAAGTTCTTGCATCATGTTTAAATTTCTTTTATTGTGAGTACATCAAACCATAGGATAAAATGTTATTAACTATAAAATTAACTATGTCAGCATACCACGGAACACATCCTTCAGTTACAGTGTATAATTTTTCATTAGGAAAATATTCATTAATTTCATTTTCAATGTAATCCGAATTTTCATGTTCAAGCCTAGATAGATAATCAACAATCTGATTATCAGTTTCTTTCCTATTTGTTATTTCAAAATCAAATTCTTGCATCAGAAGGACCCATTGGATTAACCTTGATTTTGCATCCTTCTTCAACATCAGATATTTAATAACATAGTGATTTATATGCACTATACATTTAGTTCCAATAAGATAAGTTCTAAATTTATCAAAGGCATATACTATCGTTAATAAATTTTTTTTCGTAGTAGTATAATTAATTTGAGCTTCATTAAGAGTTCTACTAGGAAAATTTATTACTTTAAAAATTTTAACATATTTTTGTCCCAAAACAACCCCAATGGCATAATCACTCGCATCACACATCAACTCAAATGGTCTCCCCCAATCGAGTGAAACAATAATAAGAGCGGTGATTAAATTTTTCTTTTAATAACTCGAAGGCATTTAAACACTCCTGATTAAAATTAAATAAGACATCTTTTTATAAAAGTTTGCATAGAGGCTTAGTAATTTCTGAAAAAATTTTAATGTATTGCTTGTAGAAACCAGCATATCCTAAGAAAATCCTAACTCCTTTCATTGTAGTAGGAGGAGGTAGTTTAGAAATAACTTGAATTTTGTAAGATCTACTTCCATACCATTTTTAGAAATTTTATATCCAAGTACAAAATCTCCTACAACCGTAAATTGACATTTCTCCTAATTGAGAATTAAATTTGTCTCTTTGCAGTGATTTAGTATTTTTTTTCTAAATGATTTAAACATCATTCAAATGAATTACCAAATATTGAAAAAGTCGTCCATAAAAAATTATATTCCTTTCAATCAAGTCGTAGAAAATGGATATCATACACCTTTGAAAAGTTGTAGGTGCATTGCACAATCCAAAAGACATCTGTCTAAAAGTAAAATTCACGTAAAAACTTGTGAATGTGGTTTTTTCTTGATCCTCAGGAGCTATAGGAGTTTGGTGATGACCGATATATCCATCCAAAAAGTAGAAATATATTTGTTTTACTAGCCTGTCTAACATTTGATCCAGAAAAGGGAAAATAAAGTGATCTTTCCTTATGGCGTGATTTAATTTTCTATAATCAATGCAGATTCAACGCCGAGTGACTTGTCAAGTAGGAATTAATTCATTATTTTCATTAAAAGATACAGTCACTCTGCATTTCTTAGAAACACAATGGATAGGACGAACTCAAGCAGTATCCAAAATAGGATAAAAAAGTTCAGCATCTAACCACTTTATAATTTCTTTCTTAACAACTTCTTTTATTATAGGATTCAATATCCATTGATGATGAACCCTTAGAGTATGATTCTCTTTCATTAAAATTTGGTACATACAAGTTGAAAGACTGATTCCTTTAATATCATCTATCGTCTATCAAAAAGCTTTCTTAAAATTTTTTAAAATTTCAATTAATTTTTGTTCTTGATCTTCAGTTAGGTTTGAGTATATTATAACAAGTAAAGTAAATGAGCTCCCTAGAAAAGCATACTTTAAATGCATTGGTAGAATCTTCATCTCTAGTGTAGGTGGTTTTTCCATTGAAAGATTAAAAGATTTATTGTTTTCACTCATTCGCAACAACTTCAAAATTTTCCTGAACATAATTTGCATCCTCAATAATCTTTTCAATTATTTCATCTTCCATATCAATATCTTCTTTATCCTCAAATTATTGTTGTTCCTATTTATCTTCATAATGTTCATTGAAATGGTTGCTACTTAGATGATTGATAAGTTCCATTCTAAAACATTCATACTCTCTTCCCTTTGTTAGATATTTCATTGCTTTTGATATATTAAATATCACTTTCTGATAATTGACTCTCTTGGTTAACTCACCTATTTGCACATCTATCATAGCTTTTTTAGTAGCAATAAAAGGTCTCCCTAAAATTAGTGGGATTTCTTTTTCTTTCTTCATATCTAATACAATGAAATCAACAAGAAAGATAAATTTATTCACTTTTACTAGCACATCATCTATAATCCCCTTTGGGTAAGTAATTGATCGATCAACTAACTAAAGAGTTACAAAAGTGGGAGAGATCTCTCCTAAGCCTAATCTTTGAAAAAAAGATAGAGGCATAAGGTTACTGCTAGCCCCTGGATCACATAATACTTTCCCATAAAATCTTTCTATTATTGCACATAAAATAGTAAAGTTACCAGGATCTTTTAGTTTCTGAGGAAGTTTCTTGTAAATTATTGCACTACATTCTTCACTGAGAGAAATAGTTTCATTGTCTATAAACTTCTTTTCTTATTAAAAATATCTTTCATAAACTTTATATAGCTCGGCATCTTTTCAAGAGCTTCAGCAAATGGAATATTAATAGTTAACTTAAATATTTCCAGAAATTTTGAAAATTATTTATCCAATTTATGTTGTCGAAGTCTTTGAGGAAATGGAGGTGGTGGTTGTTCTAAATTGATCTTCATTGGAGAAATAGGTTTTTGTAAGTCTTGAGGAACATTTTCATCAAAATTTCCAATTTCCCTTCTCTCAACTTCAATCTCTATATGAACTCTTGTCTCCAATTCTCTTCCACTTCTTAATTGGACAGCTTTAACTTGTTCTATGTTCTGGTCTTTAGGATTAATTTTAGTACTACTAAGAAGACTTCCCTGAGGCCTATTGGTAAGGGCATTAGCAATTTGTACAAGTTGATTTTCCATATTTCTAATTGTTTCTCTTTAACTTTGTAATTGATTGCCCAAATGTAACACCAGTTCTTCTATAGACAACTTCTTCTCTTTAATTTATTGGTTACTATTAAATCTAGGGGGATAAGTTGGTCTATAGTTAGTACTACCATGGTTGTTCCACTTTCTCAATGGACTCGCTTGATTTTTTCCCCATTGTTCGTCAGCACCACTAGAATTGTTATTCCAGTTACAATTGGGGTGATCTTTTCCATCGTGGGTTGTAATAATTAGAATAGAGGTTATTAGGTTTATTATTAATTGCATTCATAGTCTCAAATTTAGAAATGTTTGAATCAATCATTTTTTCTAATGAATTTTTCACAATCACTTGAGGTGATAAATTCATTCCCAATTGATCTTACTTTCTTGATATTGCAACTACTTGAGATGTTACCATAAAAATAACGTTAGAATCATGAACATTGGAAATTCTTTTAGGATTTACCCATATAAAAGGCCATTGAAAATTAGTCATAGTCATTTCTTCAATTAAAGAATATGCTTCATCAAAAGGTTTTGCCATTAATGATCCATCAATAGCATCATCAATAATAGATATAAGAGGTCCTACTAACTCATTATAATATGTTTGAATTATTAACTAATCGGGTAAAGAATGATGTGGACACTTCTTAAGAAGTTCTTTAAAGCTCTCTCAAGCCTCATATATTGATTTCCCTTCAAACTGACAAAAAGATGTAATATCATTTCTAAGCGTAGCAGTCTTTGAATGTCAAAAAAACTTAGCCAAGAATTTCTGTGTTAGGTCACTCCAGGTTCTTATAGATCTAGGTCTTAATGAATTCAATCGCATTTTAGCTTTATCCCTTAAGGAAAAAGAAAAAAGCCTAAGTCTAACAACATCATTAAATACACCATAATACTAAAATGTGGCACAAAGTTCTAGAAAACTTGCAAGATGTAAGTTAGGATCTTTAGATGGAATTCCTCCAAACTAGTTATTTTTTACCATCTGAATGATAGCAAATTTTAATTCAAATGTGTTAGTTTCTACGGCAGGAGTTTGTATACTTTGATGAATTTCATCTACTGTAGGTTTGGCATAATCTCTTAAAGGTTTTGATACATTCTCATCAATTTGATTTTCTAAATTATTGTGTAAAGTATTTGTTATTTCTTGAAAATTATGAATTTGTTTTTATTTTCTAATTTTTCTAATAGTTTGCTCTAACTTAGAATTGTATGGTACCAAACCTTCAGATCATGCACTACGCATACACTTTTAAAGATAAATAATAAAACAAATGAAACACACTAACTAAAACAGTAAATATATCTTCTTTTTATTATTTTATATTTTTAAATACACACAAAAGCATGTATATATAAACGACACTATAGTTTTTTTATAATATTTAACAATAAAGATTTTCCTAAGTCAAAAAGGTTTCGTTTCTATCCCCGGTAGCAGCGCCAAAAATTTGACCCAAGCCTCAATTACACAATTATTTAAGTTCAGAAATATGGCCAAAAGCTTGACTCAATTTATATTGAGCTCCTAACATGTAAAATTAAATATTATATAAAGGTGATAAAAATGGTTTACACATTAGAGGTACTACACAAGTATACGTATCGTTCAAGTAATATAGGATTTTTTTTTTAATCCCAGTATCGATCCCACAGAGATAGGCAAACTCTTTTAAAATTGACTTTAATAAAACCTTCTTTTAATTGTAGTAAACTTATATAGGAAATGATTGCAAGTTTTTGTGTAATATCTAATCATATAAAATTAAAAGGAATGCTAAGTATGCTCAAATGCAAAATGTAAATGCAGGACAATCTAAAAAGGTTTTTAAATGTATAGTTACCACTGCTCTAGACTAACAATGTATGAAGAGTTCAAATTTCTATAATACAACATTCTCCTTACAATGAGTTTATAATTAGTCTAGGAAAATAATTTTAAATATAATTAAGGCATTGTATCAAATAGGAGCAATTCTATTATTTGCCCTCTCTCAAGAACATAAAGAACATTGGCTAATCCAAAGTTTGGTCCCTAAACACGTGGTTAGGCTGGGAAGATATTAACTCTCACTCTAGAGTTCCCACTTCCCCTCACCTGAGGGCTAACATCTCGCTTTAGTTTCCAAACATCTAGACCAAATTGGGGATTTTAGTTTGTGACCATAAAATCTCTAATTCTACGCCCATCAAAACTTATTTTTCTATTTATTTGCACTTAATCTCAGGGACTACATTCTCATCCATGAGGCTAAATGTGATTCTTACAATGTTGGAACATAGTCCATTTCGAGTCACTATGTTTTACAATAGATTTTAAATCAATTTTTCATATCGATAATTAAATTAAGCATAGAGTTTGAATCATCACAATTTATTTTCATATCGATAAGTAAATTAAGCATAGAGTTTGAATCATCACAATTTATGGAATTTTAAAAGCACTTCTACTAAACTACATTTCTACACATAATTATTCCTCATTGTAGAGAGAAAACAAAGTAAACTACTCAGATTTCATGGGGAAGAAACAATAACACATGGATTAGAATAAAAATAAAAGTATACAAGACAAGACTAAGTAAAAATAAACAAAATACACATCTTATATTTGAACTCCTTCCCAAGCAATCCTACTTGTTTCTTTGAATCACTCCAAACTTACTTAGAACTGTAGTGAAGAAGATATCTCTCACTTCTCCTTTTCTCCTCCAAGTACAAGCAAGTTTCCAATACTTTCTCCTCTCTAGAAAGAATCAACTTACTTCTCTATAAAAGACTCTATTTTCCTCCTCCAAAAGTTTCCCCTTTGAATTTTAAGAAGTCTCTTTAAATATAACTCTCAAAATTCCTAAGAGTTTTTTCAAGTATCTCTTCAAAATTTGTCCATGTTCCAGATCAACATTGGCCTTTTCGCTTCGTTTAACTCTAATTTGTTCCATTTTCGTTATATTTGCTCTATTTGCTCCATTTAATGTACATACAACCAAAAACATCAAAAATAACTTTCATTAAAGAACAATTACCAGAAAAAATAGACATCAAACGTGCAAGTACAAGCAACATATTTTAGGCATGTCAATAACCCTTCTTGAAGACAATAAGTTTTTAAGATGGATTCCCTCAGATGAGTTGTCGAAAGTTTCTTAGTCGGTCAAATGACATTTAGCTAACTAAGTGAGGCCAAACAACCAAATCTAGCAATTACGATGTTACGCAAATTCATTATAACATTCTCATAAGCGGGAAGCAATCATGTCATTTATTAGACCCCTAACGATCTATAAATAAGAGGAACATTTTCATAGGAAAGAATACCGAATCTACTCTCAGAAAATTAACATTACTTTGACCTTTCATTTTATTTCTCTTTCTCTTACTTTCTCTCATTCCCTCATCCAGCGTCAACTCTCTATTCATTGAGCATGACCCGATGGATTTTTTAAGAATACCGAATCTACTCTCAGAAAATTAACATTACTTTGACCTTTCATTTTATTTCTCTTTCTCTTACTTTCCCTCATTCCCTCATCCATATATATATATATATATATAACATGTTATTTTAATTTTTGAATCTAGTTAAACTTCCAACTTTCAAAATATTTACTTTTTTATTATGATTATAATTTCCACGTGAAAACCACCACTTTTCAATAGGCGGGAACACGTTGTATTGACGATTGCCTCCGCAATTGAGATTTATAATTTGCTCATGATCAAGGAGACTCAACACATAGAGCTTTTGAAAGTATAACCTGAAGTCATCATAAATGTTTTTTAGTTCATAAATTAATTTTAAAATTCAAATCTAGTAATCAATATTTTAATGTAACTAAAAAAATGATAATTTTTATTTTTAATAACAAAAAATTTGAAAACTTGGCTATCGTTTCAATCTGAAGCTTGAGAGCACGTTTCAAAAGCCGAAGCTCTAGGTTTCAAATGAAGACAAAATACAACATACTGTAGGAAACCATTTTTCCTATTTATGTTGGTTTACATCAGGGACCGAATTTAAGCCCACATCTTTTTCTTGGGATATAAAAGGTCTTAGTGACACTTACAGGGGGATGTGCCCTGTTGTATGCTTTATGTTGTTGATATCCTTCTCATGGATAAGACGAGAGAAAAAACTTAGGAAAAACTTGAATTATGGAGGTCTATCTTGGTGTCTAAATACCTTTGTTTGAGTAGACTAAATCTGAATACATGAAATACAATTTTAGTAGTAGTAGCTCTAGTAACAGAAATGTAAAGTGATCAAATTATTAAAAGATGTAAACGGTTTAGAGATCTTGAGTATATTGTTCAAAGTGATGGCGACATTGATAGGGATGTTATTAGTAGAAATTAAGTTGGTTGGTTTAAGTGGAGGAATTCTTCAGGCCTATTGTGTGATAGAAAAGTACTAAGACTGAAGGGAAAATTTTATAGGATGGTGGTGAGGCCTGCAATGCTCTAAGGTGTTGAATGTTGCATGTTAAAAGAGAAGCATAAAACTAAGTGTTGCCTAGATAAGAATGATTAGGTGGATGAGTGGCTTTACACTTAGAGACAAAATGTGAAATGAATATATACGTGATAAGGTTGGTGCAGCTCCAGTGACGAACAAAATTAGAGAGAGAGTAGTCTTCGATGATTTGGTCACATTAAAAGTCAACCATCTGATGATCTGATTAAAAGAGTAGTTGTTTTAGATTATGTTAAGCAAGGCAGAGGTAGACCTAGGAGGACTTGGACAATTGTATAAAAATGATCTAAATTTATTAGATTTAAATGAAAATATGACACTAAATAGGATGCAACGGAGAAAAAGGATTCATGCAGCCGACCCCACGCAGTGGGATTAAGAATTTGAGGATAAAGATTTTATTGTTGGTGGTGGCGTTGTAGGAAACCATTTTCATTTAGTAGGATAAAGGTTTTATTGTTGGTGGTGGCGTTGTAGGAAACCATTTCAATCTCCTCCAAATTGATTTTTTATCTCAAATTCAAAAACATGCCATGCTTCTTCTTAACTAGTATAAAAAAACAACTGAGAACAAAATTCTGGCATTCAGAGAAAAGAAAAAAGAGAACGCGTAAAACATGCCTCAGCAATGATGGTTAACCGATCTTTTCTTCTGGTTGCAAATTCCAGAACGGACATGATTCAGTGCACCATATAATCATAATAATTAAAAAAAGGCGGCGTTTATATGCCTACCACCCGAGTCCTATGTGTATATCAACATATCAACCATTCAAATTTCAATCTTACATACAAATCACCAAATTCCTATATTTTTGGCATAGATTGGGAGCTCTGTAGGTAAAAATTGATGCTTGGGTGATTGATATATGAATACATAGGAATTGCGCGGTATGCATGTAAATCTCCCAAAAAGAAAAGAGTTGCAGTAATCATTGGGTGTGGGCTTTATAATTCGATTCTATTCTTTTGAATATTTATAGGGATAACAAAGACTATAGATACATAAAATAATAATGGCATTGGTGGAAGCAAGCAGCAGTACGGAAAATTATTATTTAGTCGCCCAGTCTCCCTGCTAAGCAAACATCTTCTCAGCGTCGATGCGTTCAATTACCCGCCGAGCCTCTTCTTCAGTGGCAGGAACAACATTTCGGATTCTAATTCCCTTCTCCAATACTGTAAATGTGAAGTAGAATGTGTTTGACACCTGCTATGCACAAAAGAGGGCAGTCGCATTAATTTCGAACTCTTTCGATTGAATTTCTGGAGTACTTTCTGAGTCACAAAATAAAATGCACTTCGAAAAAATCTCACCTCACTAGTTCGGAACTCAGGTTTAGTTACATGAGCAGTAACTTCGATGTTGATTGAGGGTTTCTCATGGTTCTCAAGTTGGGTGTACAGGACACATGATTTAAAGCGAAGGAAATCCCCCACATCCACCTATATAGAACCAACAAAGCTTTCACAAGTTTACATGCTTATTCTTGATGCAATAGTTTCTTTCATTAGCATGTCTCTCAAAATAAATAAGAACTAGCATACAGAAATCAGGACACCTTATGTTCTTTTAACGCATTTGTTATACGTCCGATGATAACAATCTTAATGGTGGCCCAACAAAGAACTAGTCACACGATCGGAGGGAACATTCCGATAAGAACATGTGATGTGAATCATACTTAACAAAACATTGCATGTACTTAGTAAAGTCCATACGAGCTCAGCTCAGCAAATAGAAGCTGAGCTCGATGGGCTAATGACTCGAGTTTGAGTTATCCCTGGCTCGACACAACAGCTCGTAAACCCATCTCTTTAAAAAATATTTATGCAATATGGACTTGAAATATACTAGAATTCTAGAATCTAAGTAAAAAGTTGCTAAAAATATTTAAAATGCGTATTTTTCTTTAGTTGAATTTCGAGATTTCTCGTGCAAATAAGATGAAGTGTTCTTGAGTCCCAAGTGTGTAGAGGCTTGAGTAGTGTAATTTATAAAATTATTCTCATTTCTCATAAGTGAATTTGTTGGTGTGATGTGGCTCCATGATTTTTTTCTATAATCGGATTTTTGTACATTAAATCTTGATGTTTTTTGTATTTTCTGGGATTTCGTATTTTTAATGTTTCTATTCTATGTTTTGCTTCGGATCTCACAAATAAATTTTCATGAATTTTCGACATCTCTCCCAACTAGACATGGGCATTGGGCGGGTGGCCCGACAGGCTTTTAATTTCTTTAGTGCGGTGCAAAAAAGGCTGCTATCACATCTCCAAATAAGCCCAAAGGTAGTATAATAAATAACACAACCATACAAGAAATAATCTATAACAGTGAAATCAACAAAATATTAGAAAAAAAAAATTAGAGTAAAGTAAATACTCACAGGCTTCAAAAAGTGGGTGAACATTCCAAGCATATAAATAACTACTAATTTCTCTAGTGCGGTGCAAAAAAGGTTGCTATCACATCACCAAATAAGCCCAAAGGTAGTAAAATAAATAACACAACCATACAAGAAATAATCTATAACAGTGAAATCAACAGAATATTAGAAAAAAATCAGAGTAAAGTAAATACTCACAGGCTTCAAAAAGTCAACATGATCAACTTCAAGAAAGCAAGGTCTTTGCCCAATAAAGGCATAGGCAGTAGAGAAGGCAAGCTCAAAAGCTCGGTGCATTAAAAATCCTCCAAAAATACGACCATGTAGGTTTCTTTGCTGAGGTTGGCAAATCAGTGAATTCTCAAGACGGGTGTCCCGTATCAGAATACTATCTCTATCTGCTAGAGCTGGGAGATCACAGAACACCCGGCCCTCTGCCAATAGATTCTTTAATCGTTT
Organism: Phalaenopsis equestris; assembly: GCF_001263595.1. Classification (NCBI taxonomy): domain Eukaryota; kingdom Viridiplantae; phylum Streptophyta; class Magnoliopsida; order Asparagales; family Orchidaceae; genus Phalaenopsis; species Phalaenopsis equestris. Next base: position 228,768 of record NW_018247870.1, read on the forward strand.
CACCTCCCCATGGACACTGTGCCCACCGTCAAATATCAATTTTGCCTCTTCCCTCTTCCTCTTTCGTAGTTTATCTCTTGCTTCCCCTTCCTTTAGAAACAACTCCTCTTGGTTAGTTTCTGGGGTAAGTCGATTTACAGGAGCAGATTTTCCGGTCTTCGAGTCACGGGCAACAAATGTAAAATAAGCTGTTAGGGCTAGGCTATCTGACTGTAGCGAATTTTCTGCGGACACAAAACAAAATAATATCGTCATACAAAACAAATGTGGTATTTTGAATTAAGAAAACCTTCAACTTTCAGATAACTCAACATCAATAATAAGCCAACTCTTAACTGTTTTCTAACTGAGTTTGGATGTTGAACATGAAAAAAAGAAGGAAACAGGTGTCATATGGATGATTTAATATAGCTAGAGTAACAAATTGTTATGAGTGTTATTCATGGCTCTGCGTATTAATCAGAAAACAAAAAAAAGTTACACTAAACATGACCAATCCTTCAATTTACACACAGTAAAACACCTTCCTGATATATTTTAACCTTTTTCTTTTCATCAACTTTCTGGGAACAGAGGAAAACTAAACATTCAATTGCTTTTGTCGAAATACCTTGTTCAAACTGAGTGACTTCAATTTGTATCTCAATTGAGGAACGACCAACCCATGTAACAGCTCCCGACATTTTTAAGTCTTTGTCCACACAAAGTGGCTTCTTCAGAACCATTTTATCCACTGAAGCAGTAACAAGCAAAAGAGGCCTAGTCGTGCTATCATCATCAGCGCAGTGCTAGCATATAAATAAAAATCAGGTTAGCGATGAACCCCGTCATGTCCAACATCAAGGATGCAAAAGAATTATCCCATTAACATAAGATGATGATAAAATCATCTAGCAATTCAGCATCTAAATCATCCTACTTAGTTATTAAAAAGGTGCAGAGAAAAAGAGATCATTTTTGTAAATATAATGAGAGTAAAAAAGAGAAATATATATTTTGTTATGGTGGAGATTGTTTCCATTGGAATTTACAATTAGTACTTTAGCATTCAAGAGCATTATTATGGTGAGCAGTCCTTGAAAAACTCAAATAACAGAATACCTTTTTTTTATTTTATTGTTAGTATTGGGAGGAAGGGAAGGTAGAAGTAAAAAAGGGAAAATACAAGCGTCCTAGTGAGTACTACATTCAATTCAATATTTGTTGCAAATTCGTCAAATTGTGAAATAGAAACTTAAAGCATCCGACATAAAGGAAAATATAAAACGCATATATTGGAGCAATGGGTTATGGATTTAATAGTTTCTATGCTAAGGTAATGTTTCAACAAATAAGGTAACATCCATGAAGGATAATTTCTACGAATTTAGTTATATCAAACTATCGCAAATAAAACAAATTTATTCCAAGCCAGAGGCAAGATATCAAGGACACGTCCCAAAAAGGCCGAGACATGCATTGGCACAAACATGACACATACAAGTTGTTAACTAAATTTCTGGTTCAGGTTGGATTGTTAATGAATATATATATGCCAAATTTGTAGCATCCATTAATGTATTAATGTGATAATATTGTCAGGTTCTTTTGATTATTATATTCCCTTTTTTAGGGGTTTTGTTAATGAATATATCTATGACGAATTTGTAGCATTCAATTGATGTATTAGTCTGTTTGTATTTTGTGAAATTCTAATGAAGATTATATATACTTTTTTAGTGGTTTCAAGAACAGTGAAAAGAAATCATCATCAATAATTTATGTTAATGTTGGTTCTTCATGAATTTGACAAAATATTGAAATGTAATTGTTATTATATTAATGCTAGTTTTTCTTTTGTTACGCCCAAAATTTTTATGTGAAACAAATGATATTCTATTCAATTATGTAATCCTACAAAATAAAAAATATTGAAATCAGATTTTTTATCATATACTTAAATAAATAATATTGAAAAAAATAATGTTCATAGCATGCCATGTCCTACTGTTTACAATTATATAATCTCCCAATGTTCATGCCGATATTTTAGCTTCATAGCTCGTCGTTTGCAATTATCTTTAGACTAAATCCAAGAGCCAGCCTTGCCAATCCTTTATCTAAAGTATTGTATGATGAATCCAACAAAATATAAGCCTATAATAGTATTGGTGTATTTTATTCATCCATCTTCTCATAGATCTTATCTCAATTATATTTTTGAGAATTTATAAATAGAAATCTTATCAGACAGTTGTATTAGTATAAAACCCACATATTAAAAGAATCAATTTCACGAAAGTTATATTAGCCTATTGGTTGAGAGCCTAATGTCACGGATAAATAGTCACACATTGGCTAGGTGTAGGGCCAAAAAACAGTATTTAAGCCCTGGGCTGCCCATCACCCATAAGAGCTCTTAGCTCTTTTGGGAGGTGACAGTGACAAGTGGTATCAGAGCAGATTACTGCCTGTCAGGAGTGTGGACTCTCCATGGTTCTGTGGGACCCTCAGTGAAGCCGATCTGTGATGAGGGCGTCATGTGATTGGGTGAAGGAAAATGTCACGGACAAATAGTCCCACATTGGCTAGGTGTAGGGCCAAAAAACAGTATTTAAGTCCTGGGCTGCCCATCGCCCATAAGAGCTCTTTTGGGAGGTGACACTAAGTTGTCAACCAAGAAGTCCATGGTTCATGGTCATGTATAAGCGGTGTTTATACATTTGCGATTAAATTTGTGAAAATATCTCACCAAGAAAAAAAAAAATCAATTTCCAATCCTGCAATCTACCTTATATGGGGGATGACTTCTAGAATGACTTAGGACATATAAAATAAGCTTTTCAACTACTACTTTTTTTTAAGAATTTAGCATACCATACTTATAACTCGATAAGAAAAAAAGTTATGTTAAAAGGCTACCCTATGATGGCATCTCTTTCATGGTTTCTCAATGTTGGACAATTAATTACTAATAAGCCTATCCATCTGAATTAAGATGACTATTTTGAACCAAACAATTTGATTGATGGCATGGAAATGAGATTAAGATAAATAACAATTCGAGGATACCAGGGCCACTAGAATTTAGGTGGGGAAGAAAGAGAGAAGAGAACACAACTTAGAGAAGAAACTTATCTCTTTTTTTCATTCTTCTCCAACATCAACAAATGGAGCTTTTATAGATGTTCAAGAATCTCATTAATATTAATTTTTAACTAAATAACTTTCTCTATTAACCTAGACACGAGAACTAAATAATATAATATTTTAATATTACCCACCCCTTTAAAATGACCATGCCCTCAAGGTTCGACAATCAAACTTCTTGATTAGATTGTTTGTGTTGCAAAAATCATAATTTTCCTTGTTTCAGTAAGGGTGTAGTCCAGCAATAGAATTTATATCTCAGTTTCCCCAATAAACTAGCAAATCTGTAACAAGTGTTTCATCAAACACCTAGAAGGTGTGACTTTGACAGACTTGAGAAGATCAGAAAAAGTGAAGCAAAGGGGAGGAAATGGAGAGTTGAAGGAGAGAGACTAGCGGCAACAAAATGTGAACAAAGGGAAAAGGTTGCTTCATCGCAGAAGACACTCGATTTTGTGAAGGAGAAGAGAAGATAAAAATGGGAAGATCAATAAAGAAGAATTTGGAAAAGTGGTCTTCAAATGCAGAGTGGGTGGGAGGGTGTTGATGGGGGGAAGATTGCAGGTTAGAAAGGAAGTGTTAGAGTCCCATGGAGCTACGAAAAGAAATGAAGGCGAGGGGTGAGAAGAGGGAGAGAACAGGGTTAGAAGTGGTGAGGAAAAGGGAGAGAGGCAAAAATTGGTAGTGAGGAGGGACATGCTAAATGCCCATCTGGCATCACTTTTATTTTTGATTTTTGTTTTCATTTTTACTTTTGTTTTTGAAAACATGTTTTCTTAATATAATTTTTATGTATTTTTATTATTTTCTTTTTATAGTCAAAACACCTAAAACATATTTTGAATGTTTTTAGAAGTAATTACTATAGTCAAATATATTTTATTTCAAATCAAAACATAAATAAAGAAAAATAAAAATAAAAATAAGAAAACAAAAACAAAAGTGGTCCACACAGGGCCTAAGAGTGGGAAGTGAGACATGAAATGGTCATCTAAATTTTATAACAAGATGAAGAAACATGACAGCTAGAGCAAAACTCATACAAATTATTGATGCATGCTTCAACTTCATTTGAACAAGATTAGAGGTCGCTATAGGACAAAGGCTTGAAGAAGAGTCCTCTCATTGATGAAGTCGCAGTGAATACCAACTATAAATCCTAAATGAGTGGAATAATGCTTGTGGGAATGCCACAAAATCTTTAAGGGTGAAGATAGAAAATGCTATGCACAAGCCATATCTTGAAAGGAGGTGGTGGTCATTGAAGGTCGGAGATGATAATTACATGGTTGTGATTTGGCATGTTTGAAGAAGGGGACGAGGAAGTCAAGTTGGAGGAAGGTAATAGGAAGGGTGTCTCAATGGGAGCATCACCAATACAATCTTATTTCTAAGAACCGCGATAAAAAACAATTCGAGAATGTCAGAACTCCAAACTTTAGGTGAAAGAAAATGAGAGAAAAGCACACGGCATAGCCAAGATACATCATTTTTTCACTCCTTCCCCAACATCTTCTAATGAAGTATTGATAGATGTACAAGAATCTCATTAACACAAAGTTTTAACTGATCAACGTTTCTTACTAACTTAATACAAGAACTAAACAATATAGTATCTTATCAACTAAGCAACAAAATGCAATGCATTCAGGCTCAGACCCCCAATTGGAACAACGAAAACTAAGAGCAAGATGCCAAACACAAACCTTGACTGCGATGGTGCCAGCAAGCGCGTCCAGATCTTCCAGTAGCTTCCCAATCCTGACTTCATTCCATGGATCCCTATACTGCTCACGGAGGATGTAGTCAGTGGAGAAGTTGTAAACTATACTAGTCCGACTTTGCGCCGGCGTCTTCATGATTAGCTCGCTCTGCGGCGGTCCCTCTATGGACGGATCGAGAAGCCTCTCGAAGATGCTTGACCTCGCTTCCCACAGCGCGTTAGTCACTGGCGAGTGGTACATCCCTGGCCAAAGACTAAGCGGCTTCCTTATCGATGAGCTCGCGTCAATGGGGCGGTCCAGCGGCGAGGAAAAAGTCGAGAACACACGGATTGGGGACGCCGGCGCCGCCGAATCCATTGTCTGCAACAACAATGACGACAGCCCGGGTAGGTTTCCACCGGAAGATAGTTGTGGCCGTCTCGGTGTTGAGAATTGGATGCGGCGAACTAAAGGAAGTATTTTGGCTGGGAATTTTAGCATGGTGGGGAGCATACAGTTGGGGTAACACAAATTTTATGAGCCGGACCGCCGGACCGCGTCCGGGAAAAATGCTGTCACCTGATACTCAATGATGAAAGGGTTGTGGTTCGATACCTATTAGGAAAGGAAACCTTTAGTTCTTCTTAATTACTATTTCAATAATAGATTCTTTATTTCATTGTTCATTATTGCCAGAAAAAAGACAATATAAGAACTACTTTTCCAATAAGAATTTGGATTTTTATGCCTCATAATGCATTAATTTAAATTAAGTGCTTATTACGTCTTCTTAACAAAATGTCCAAATTAATTTTTTAGCCAAAATATATTGCATCCCTTCATTACTTTCAAATTATATCCCTCTCAAATTATATTATGTTTGTAATAAGAGAATCATTTTAAATATTCTTACATCCCGCACCCCTCTCATCATATTATTTCTTTCTTCTTTCACTATTTGATTTCTTTGCATATGTATGACGAGAAGTAACTACTCAGACCAGTAGAATGTACTTTTAGGTCTTCCTAATCTCAACTTAGACTCGTCGAAAAATCAAGCCTACGGGAAGGTAAACATAGCGCACTGGATGTTCGAACAAAGGATAGTTGAATACCCATGGTCGGGTATGAAGGGTCGAATGCCCATGATTGAGTACGAAAGGCTTAATACAAATGGTTGAGCATGAAGGATCGAGAGGAAGGTCACTATGGGCAGGGAACCCTCATCATTTGTGACACATTAAGTTCACTTTAAATAGAATATATTTTCAAAAAATCCTAGTTTAATGAGTATATAACCAAAAAAGATAGTCATACATCCCTAAAGGCTTAAGATATTAACTGTAAAAGGGATTCAAGCATAGAATATATTTTCAAAAAATCCTAGTTTAATGATTATATAACCAAAAAAGATAGTCATACATCCCTAGAGGCTTAAGATATTAACTGTAAAAGGGATTCAAGCATTTTTTTTATCTAGAGAACACCCCTAATTACTAAAATCTTGCATTTCAACACAAAACTCAATAGTCCAAATCTCTCTCTCTTTCTCTCTCTCTCTCTCTCGCTCTCCCCCCTCCCCCTCCCCCTCTATTCCTCCCCCTCCCATTTTCTTTTCCTTTCGTTGTGCTCTATTCATTAGGTGTGAATCTTGAAAAGAATGAGATTCAACGCGTAGAAAACGTTCAGTGACCAAGGCCATGCCACAAACAAAATGATGAACCACATAAGATGAAGAACAGCCACAAAGAAATTACGAGTAAAATGAACCTAGGTAAGGAGTTTGTCACCCAACATATCAAGAGCAAGAAGCAAATAATATAAATGATCAAATAAACTCTTGCTCCAATGATGATGTCATGACGCGCCCTTGGTGTGTGTCGTTTTTTTGTGTGTTTTATGTCAATTTAAATCCCCGATAATAGTGTCATAAATTTGACCCTTCCCGAAATTACGCAGCAATTTAGCTTAAAAAAATATGGTCAAAATCTTGACTGAATTTATATTAAGTATTTAATGTGCGAAATCCAAATGTTATATAAAATAATTCACACGTTAGTGGTTCTACACAAGTGCATGTATCGCTTCAAGTAATATAGGGTTTTCTTTAAAAACCTCAGTATTGATCCTACAGAGAAGCGCAATAAGAAATCTCTTAGGTTAATTCTAGTCTACTATTATCAAGTCTTAGTTTGGAAAATGAAAATTCTTATGATAATAATATAAATAACAATATTCAAACTATAAATATTAAATTAAGAAAGACAAGTTAAAATGAGTTTAATGAATACTAGCAGAAATGTAACTAAAAGAACTAAGTTTACTAAACTAATTTCAAAACTTCAAAGTTAAATTTACTAAGACTAAACAAAGTTTTGTGATGAAGAGTTCAAATTTAAGAAAACATCATTCCTCTTTACAATGAGTACATGGTTAGTGAAGTAATTAAAATCATTTAAAATTGTATATAAAATTGTATTGTGCCAAATAGGAGCAATCATATTCTTCACCCTCTTTCAAGTGCATAAAAAACATTGATTAATTCAAAGTTTGGTCCCTAATTTCGTGGTTAGGTTGGGAGGATACCGGCTGGCACTCCCGATCCCCGCGTCCCCCTCGCCTGAGGGCTAACAATCTCGCATTAGTTTCCAATCAACTGGACTAAATTGTGAACTTTATTCTGTCAGGTCAAAATCTTGGCTGAATTTATATTAAGTATTTAATGTGAGAAATCGAAATGTTATATAAAATAATTTACATATTAGTGGTTCTACATACACAAGTGCACGTATCGCTTAAAGTAATATAGGGTTTTCTTTAAAAACCTCAGTATATATCCCACGAAGAAGCGAGTTAAGAAATCCCTTAGGTTAATTCTAGTCTACTACTATAAGCAATTCGTTTGGAAAGTTGATTACAGTGGTTTTGATGAATGCTAACGAAACTAAGTTTACTAAATTAATTTCTAAACTTTAAAGTTAAATTTATTAGGACTAAAGAAAGTATTGTGATGAAGAGTTCAAATTTAAGAAAGTATCCTTCCCACTACAATGAGTTTTTGATTAATGATAGAGATAAACAGATTTAATTTGTATTGTGACAAATAGAAGCAGTTTTAATTCTCTACCCTCATTCAGTTTTATAGAGAATCATTGGCTAATCTTAGGTTTAGTTCATAACTTTGTGGTTAGGCTGGGATGATAGTGGCTCTCACTCCAGAGCTCCCACTTCCCTTCCCCTGAATGCTAACACTCGCTTTAGTTCTTAAACACTAAGACCAAATTGAGGATTTTATTCTGTCACCCTAAAATCTACAATTCTACGACCAACAAATTATATTTTCCTATTTATTTGCACCTAATTCCATGAACGAAACACTCCTTCATGGAATTAAATGTGATTTTCACTCTATTGTAGAACTCATACTCCATTTCCCGGATCATATGTTTCACAACAGAATTTAACATTTCAACCCCATGGATGACATACTCTCTCTTGGAATCGAATGTGACTCTCAACATGTTTTAGAAATCATAAGACTTTCATATCATATGTTTCTTAACACATTTTAACATTCCAATTGGCTGGATCGAAAAGTAAATTAAGATCGGAGTTCAAATCATCTCAAATTATTGACATTTAAAATCGTATAAAACAAAATCAATTCTTCACAAAACCAAATCTCATTGTAGGGAGAAGGATAAAGAAGACTAATCAGAATTCATGAGAAGGATATGACAAAACATGAATTTCATTATAAAAATTAGTTTACAAAATAAAGAAAGAAAAAAACACAACTTATCTCACACTCCTTCCCAAACAATTCTCTAGAAGTTCCCTTTAAGCACTTTGTATCTTTACAATCACACTCAATTCTCTCATAGAAATGTAATGAAGAAGAAATCTCTCTCCTTCCCTCTCCTCTTACAACCTTAGAAGAAAATCCTCTCTTCTCTAAAGCCTTCTTCTCACTCTCACGCCACACTCATGCCCTAGACTCCTCTCTTTTTTAATTAGGGGCTGTCTCCTTTCAAAAAGAATTCAAAATTCCCTCCCAAATTATTTCCAAAAGTTACACCTTTTGAATCCCAAAAGACATGTCCATTCATTCAAGAGACATATCCCTTCATTAAGGAGCATTTTAAAGTTTCTATATGCATTGAATCAATAGATGCATTGAATCAATGCATTGAATCACTCCATGAGGCATTTGAATCATTTGGAGCCTTCAAAATCTGCTCAAAATTTGTCCCGACCTGCCTTAATACATCTTATATCATCTCTGGTGCCTCAGGCGCCAGTTCTATAGATTTTGGCTCCGTAGGCGCCACTCTGCAGCAGCTCCACCATTTTGCTCCGTTTGGCTCAATTTCAGCTTCGTTTCGCCCCGTTTTAGTTGTGGTTTACTCCTAACAAATATACCTACAAAATAAGCATGAAAACAACCTTTTTTTAAAGTGTAATTTCATTAAAAAACATGTGAGAAATGTAAAGTAGATTAAGCATAGAAAGACATATCTAAATGTGTCAAGTCAGAATTTTCTTTCTTGCTCGTATTTACTCCAAATTGCACCATCTTTGCTTCATTTTCTCCAAAATTATATTTCGTGTACTTAAAAAACAATGCAAATAACCTTCTTTTAAAGTGTAATATCATTAAAAGTCATTAAAATTGAGCATAAAATATGTAAAGAACCATCTTAGTTAGTAGTTCCATCACACCAAAAGGAGTGAGCCCATTATCAGGACAAGAAGAATTCCCTTACTAGCATCAATAATTAAAGATGAAACATACTACCCTGATATCTCAGTTTTGAGGCCCCATTAGAATGTTTTGAGTGAAATCATAATAAGAGAAAAAAAGATTAAATGTTTTGAGGCCCCATTAGAATGCATTTTTTTGTGAAATCTCTATCTCCTACATGTTTCAAGAATCCATCTCTAAATTTCTACCAAGATGGCCTTCAAATCATGTAACCTCGTTTGAATCCAAAATATGTCAACTAATAATAAATGATGAACTAAAATGCCAACTCATCTTCATGACTCAGAGTTTATGCTTAATAGCTTTTCATTAATAATAATCACTTTTTTTTATAGATTCAAAATGTATGTTCATAGTGTAATTTGATAGTGTGCAAAAATCCAATTATACTTTACAAGCATGGTTATTGATTTGTTAGATCGGGGAGAGATCTTATACACGTGACACATATTTAGAATGTGATATCAGAGTTAAGAGATCTGTAACCTACAGCTGCCCATGCAGATCTAGCTGAGTGATTGATAGATGTTATATTATGATACATGCTTGGTCTAGAATTCATAAATTGTTAGTTAAGTTTCTAGAACTTGCGAACAATCACATATCAATGGAAGATTATAGCTTGTCATTAAACTCCTCATGAGGTGAGCACTTAGAGGTATATTGATGCGCTGTTGGCTAACACTAATAATAAATATGCAGTTTAATCCAAATAAAAATAAATTGAGTAAACTAATTTTATCTTTTAAAATCTCAAAGCTGTCAAACCCGTAATAATAATGAAAGTATATGTATCATTCAAGTAATAAAGGGCTCTAATGGAGTCCTAAGTATTGATCCCATATGCAATTAGAAATTCTTATGGCTATAATGCCAAACACACAATTCATACAATAAAACTTAAGTAAGTAAACCAAATGTAAAGTAAATTAATGTGTGCTAAATGAAATGCAGTTAAAAGAACAAAGTTAACTAAACTAATTGCTAAACTTCAAAAGTAAACTTATAGAAACTAAATAGAGTTTTGAAATGATGAAATGAAGAGTTCAAATAGAGATCAAATTTAAGAAAGCATCCTCCCCCTTTAAAATGAGCTTATGAAATGTGAAGAAATTAAAATCATTTAAAAATACATATGAAATTATTGACATCACTTTGGTTAAGGTTTGCTTTTTTCCTCCTTATTAGCCTAGGGTCTAGCCATAGGATTTTCCTGTTGACTATTCCTAGAAAAATAGAAAGGAACCCTCACCATTAGAAACTCTAAACTCTTATTTGCTCAACTTAAAGTTTTACATATTGGTCCTAACCTCTAGCACTTAGTGGGTGGGGTCAGTATGGAGGATCTCAAGGAGAGTTCCCATAGGACTGCTTGACCTTAGGGTTGACCTTGAGTGTTGGTCTGGAGTTAGTCCACTCACTTACACTCACTTTCACCCACAATCACTCACAAAACTTGAACCCCAATTGTTGACTTTGATCCCCTTATCTTTTGGGAGACTCGTGTAGTTGGTCCCCTAAACCGACTAGCTCGACTAGCTCTAGGCTAGGGTTGCTAGGGTTTAGCTAAGACTAGCACATAGAGGACTCAAATAGTAATTTCATTGGCCCATGGCTCATATAAGGTGGATGGCATCCCAATTCTACCAAAATGTCCAACTTGACATTTTGCCCTAAATCCACTCAAATTACCTAAATGCCTTGGAACCCTAAATTTGGTCAAAATCCTCAAATTCACCCAAAATACCCAAATTGGTTCAAAAATCATTTCAAACCTTTTAAAAATCATTTTAAAATACCCAAATTGCCCAAAACGACCCAAAATTTATCAAAATTACCAAAATACTTTCAAATTGCCACAATTACAAAAATACCCTTTGCACCCCAAAATTTCACAAAACCTCCAAAATCACTTCAAACGTCTCTAAAATCAATTTGGACCTTCCAATTGAACACAATTTGGCCAACTTGGCCATTTTGACCAAAACCCCCAAATTATCATTAAAGGCCCAATTTCCCCAAATTCACCTCAAATGTCCATCAATTTGGTCCCAATTTCCCCTAATTTCAATCATAAACTCAAATTCACACTTCATATGACAAAACTAAAAAAAAAATCCAAGCCTAATTAGCCCATGCCTTGAGCTCAATTTTGATCTAAGTCAAACCCCCAATTTTGACCATATGACTTAATCCCACCAAATTGAACCCCATAGCCTACTCAATTTGCCCCAATTTAAATCATAAACTCTTTGTAACAGTCCTACACACCAAATTAAACCTTCAATTAGTCTTAGTAAAACCTCAATTTCATTTAATTTTGACCCAAGTCAAAAAATCCCCAAATTTGCCCCAAATTGGCTATGTCACCAAATTTCACCAAATTGAATGTTCTAACCCCAAAATTGACACCCAATTGACGTTAAAAACTCTTCACAAAATTCCCATAGATCATTATCAACCATCAATTTGGAATCTGCCCAACCTAGAACCAGGTCTAAACCAACATCCCCAAATTTGACTAGATGTCCAAATTCCTCAAATTGACCATTCAAATCAATTTAAAATCACTCCAAATCTTTTCTAAACATCTCACAACAATCATCCACACAATTTTGATCAATCACTTAAGCTCAAACTAAAATTTTGATGAAAATCGAATTTTGACGCATTTTTTGACCCGATCGTCGATGAAGTTGTCCGGACGAGCCCGGATGACGAAACAGACCGTGCTGATGCTTCTGGAACGTCAAAATTACCTAAAGATGATATCTATTTTGATGTGGTTCTGTGCACACATGAATTGGATAATTTTGAATATTAAAAATTTATAAAATTTTAAAAAAATATCCTTCTTTCACATAAATCCCTAAGTCATAAATCTCTAAACCTAAGCTCTCGCTCATGCTGACCCTTCCCATTCGTGAACAGACCTGCATCCCTTCCTCTTTGTCGCAAGCCAGGCTTCTCTCAAATCTCCTCTTTCACAACCAAAATCTTCTCCCCATCATCAACCATGGCGCCCCTTCCCGTCGTCGACCTAGGCGATCCCATCGCTGAACCTTAGCCTTGTCCTCTCTGCGGCATTTGTCGCCATTTCTCCCGCCTCCCTCGACCTTGGTTCACCATAGGTAGGTTTAAGTGAGCTCTTCTTCTCCTTTGTGGCTATATAAACCCCATTTGGGGGGAGGTTCAGTGCCTGACCGAAATTTGGAGAGTGGGGAGGTGCTGCCAAATTTTTCTCTAATCTCCTTGGTTTGATTTTACTTGCTCTGTGCATCTTCTGTGGCTTTAGGCCTTTTAAAGTTTCATGTTTGTTTTGGAAAACCTTAAACAAGGTAATTTTATTTTCTTCCCTTAACAGTTCAATATTTTTGGGGATTGCTCGGTATTTTTGCTTGTAGACTCGACATTCTTGCGTAACTGTTTATTTGGCTACTGAAGTATCATCTTCTTGTTTGGTTTGTTGGGATTTGCTAGCTGCGAAAAACTCTAGATCTACTTCTGATTTAAATATGCATCCCATGAAATTCTTATGCATTCACATATCTGATACCTAAATCTCAATTCTTTACATACTTGCCATTTAATTCTTTATACATGTGTCACGTTGCCTATACTTAAGAAGTGTATTCCACCTTGTTAAATCAAAATAAGCGCACTTTTGATGCAAGTTAAAGATTTGGGTGGCCTATTTGTGAAAATATAAAAATATTGGGTGCTTCATTTGCAAAATCTGAATTCTATTAGTTATTTATTTGCAAAATCTGAAATGCATGATAAATAGAAGTTTCGAAGCTTTAGTTGGAAGTCGCCATAAATGACAATGTTTGTTATATCTATTGAGATTGTCATTTCCAACCCGGTGATTAAAGCTTCATATTTTGCTTCATTGTTAGTGCACGGCTCTGTAAGGTGGTATGAGAACCTCATCATACCCTTATCTGGCGTGATAAAGATCAAACCAATCCCTGCTTTGCCTGGTATAACTGTGCCTGATTCTTTGTCTTTTCTGGCTGACAAAGCGCCATCGAAGTACATCTCCCAATGTTGTGCACTGGATAATTCCATTTGTAATATTTGCTCGTCTGGTAACTCGTCATTGAGAGAGGACCCAGCTGGCAGTGGGTGTGTAGCGAGAAAGTCTACTAGTATTTGTCCCTTGATAGCACGGAGGGGAACAAAAGTTATATCAAATTGCAATAAGATCATTGACCATCTTGCTAGACTGGAGAGTGTTGGTCGGGTCATCAAATATTGCAACGGGTTAACTTTTGAAATTAGGGTAATCTTATGAGAGACCATGTAATGTCTAAGCTTTGGGCGGCAAAAATTAACGTCAGTCAATGCTTCTCAATAGGTGAATACCTTACTTCCAATCGTATCAGACGACGACTCAAGTAGTAGAGTGTGTTTTCTTTACCCTCGTCATTAACTTGGGTCAAGAGGGCTCCTAGAGAGTCGTCTAAGGCCGCGGTATAAAATATCAATAGTTTCCCTGGGATAGGGGCTGCCAAGATAAGTGGTGTCATTAAATATTGTTTAACGTCCTCAAAGACCCGCTGACATTTTGCTTCCCAAATAAATTTGGCATCCTTTTTAAGTAATGTCGAGAAAGGCTGACACCTATATGAGAAATTAGAAATAAAGCGTCTCAGATATGCCAACTTCCCTTGGAAGGAACGTAGTTGTTTTGAGGTTTTAGGAGGAGGCATTTCCAAGATAACTTTAATCTTATCCAGGTCGATCTCGATTCCCCGATGACGGAGAACAAATCCTAGAAATTTCCTGGAGGTAATGCCAAAGGCGCACTTTAAGGGATTCATTTTAAGGTCATATCATCGTAACCGTTCAAATATGATCCTCAAATCATCAAATGGTCTATTTTACGTTTAATTTTGGTGACCAAATCATCCACATAACATTCTACTTGGTTATGAATGAGGTCGTAAAAAAGCTTTGTCATTGCACGCTGATATGTTGCTTCGATGTTCTTTAGGCCGAATGACATCACTGTGTAGCAGAAAATTCCAATCGGTGTTCTGAAGGTTGTAAGTGCTGTATCTTCAGGAGTCATCTTTATTTGGTTGTATCCTGATGATTCATCCATGAAAGAGAAGATTTCATGTGTCGAGGCGATATCCACCTTCATTTCTGGTATTGGTAGTGGAAATTCATCTTTCGGACATGCTTTATTCAAGTCTCTGAAGTCGACACAGACCCGTATCTGTCCATTTTTCTTTTTAACTGGGACAACATTAGCTATCCACGTGGGATATTGAACAATGTTGGCATCTATTAATTTCTTTACCTCGGTGATGACTTATTCTATCTTAAGGCGCATTCTCCTGGGAGCTTGTTTTACTGGGGTTATATTCTTGTCCACCCCAATTTTATGGACTGCAACTTCTGCGGACAGTCCTGACATTTCATCGTAGCTCTATGCGAAACAATCTTTGAATTCTGTTAATATTTTGATCAATTCTACAGATTCTTCATCATTAAGTATAAAACTTATAAATGTAGGTCGGGGTCATTCTTCAGTCCCGAGGTTAATCTCATTCAATTCATCCACGGTAGATTTAATTTCCTCCTAAAATTTTGGCGGAGCATCTTCTAGTGGTTGATCAGTAGAGTTATCCTCTATATCGAGGCAATCCTCTTTTGATTCACCAGTAACAACCATGAAAAATTCAAAATCATCGACTGGTCCGACTATACCAAATTCGAGACCCTCTTTTGAATTTAGAGCTCGACTTTTACAATTCCATAATTTTTCAAACAGTTGAAATTTATCTTTTGGCATTTGTTTTGGTAAGTGTCCCTATTGAATTAACTTTTGAACACAAGGCGAGAAGTAACCAAAAGGCAATTTCATTAATTCATTAGAATCAACATCCAAATTTACATGTTTTTCAAGCTCAGTAGAGGTAGAAGCA
>NW_018247870.1:244367-244890 GCF_001263595.1 Phalaenopsis equestris
AGGGTCATAGCATTCACATAGTGGTTTATCCGATCATACATTGTTTTATATTCATTCTTTTCTGTATCTTCTAGGGATATCTTGTACTAAGGTCTCTTCTGTCTTATCATCATTATCTCGTATTCAGAACTGTCTTCATCACCAATGTTGATAGTTGGCCTAGGTCGTTCAACAATTAAATTGATTCTTCATCGTCCACGACCCCAGCCTCAACCTTGGGTGTGCGAACTAACAGGCCTTTCACCATCTTGTTGTAAAGGAGTGGTGGAAGATTGTTGACGCGAAATTGAATGGCCTCCTTTTTGTGATTCTTCTGAATCTTCATCTTTGTTTGTGATAACATTACGGGAGAAGACAATTTTCTTTGGAGGCGCGTAGTAGGCAGCATCTTCATGGATACCAACTTCATGCACTGAAAATAGTTGTAGGTCTCCCTTGATGCAATTTCCTTGACCATCTTTGCGGTATTTGATGCGCTGGTGTAGAGATGATGGAACCATATTGTGCTCATGAATCCACGGTC
>NW_018247870.1:245381-247659 GCF_001263595.1 Phalaenopsis equestris
TAAGATGAGCTAGCACGTTGTAGTCTACTTTGTATGATCCTCCGATTTTATCTTGATCATGTGGTTCTTCCACTGGTGGAGGTGGGGGTATCCCTTCTCGAGTCATTATCTACTTTCCTTTATCTATTGGAGCTGTTGTTGGTGGTAACACTTTTCCGCTCCTTAAGTTAACTTCTGTGATTTATTCTTCTTGAGATATCATTATTAAATCTTCCGGTGTCCTTTCCTCTTCGTCGGAAAGATCTAAGTTGATGGCAAGCGGTGTACCGTAATGCTTGAGAATTGGCTCCTCGCTATCGGTGCTTCCGTAAGCGGTATCATTGATGTCTTCTTTGGACTTGACAACGAGTTCATCGGACTCGAGTACGATTTGAGGATAGTTTTGGGGATCAAGATAGAAGCTAGATCTATCACAATCAGTTACATTATCACCAAACACAGTCAAAACGTAGCTGAAATCACAATCATTATATTCATAAGATCCCAGAGGGACAAAAAGATAATCATACAAAGTCAAGGTTTGAGGATTTTCTTCCCCGAATCCGAGACAACCAATCTAGTAGAGGCAGCCCCTATCCTACCCCCCGTGCTATTAATCTTTGTAGTGATGCTTTCTTCTTCTTCTTTATCCTTGAAGATGACGAATCTCCTAACAAAACCTTTATCTAAGGCTTGATATGTTGCGGACTCTGAATGGAGGATTGTTTTGATGCAGACTGGATCTTGTTCAGTATTTTCTTGGATTATCTGCTCCAGACCTCACTCCATCCTTTTTTGGTATTCGTTGAAGCTTGTTTCAATGAATCCTGTATGTGATCAAGGACCCTCTTGAGATCATCCCAAGTTGTACTCCATCTATCTGTTATAGTATACAGATCAATTGGGTAGATTGGCTTAGCCGATATCATGTTTATGGAACCTTTTTCAGGTTCTCTCAAGTACTCCTTTGAGATTGTTATGTTCTCTTCCTTGAGGTTTCTCTTGAGCCAGTCCTTAAAGTCGAAACATTTTTTTATAGTGTGCCCAAGCAACCGGTGGTATGGGCAATAATTTGGTTCATTCTTCTTATCCACCTCTTCGGACTTCTTTGGATCTGGTAGTTTGAATTTTGGCTTCTTCATCAGACTCCTGAATATTTTAAGTATAGCTTCATCCTTGAAAGAATATACAATTTTTTGTCGCTCCGATAGGGATATTCTTTTATCCCCTGTTCGAGGTGATCCCTCTTGAGGGGTCGCTGGTTGGATTGACTATTCTATTCTGAGAGTACTGTGATGAATATTGACGATGCTCTTCTACATATATCTTTATCGGCTGCTTTCCTTGGTCGACTGTCACTACTACTCCTGATTTCTTTTCGAACACTCTAGTCACCTTAGCCTTTTCATGTGGCTCCATGTGCTTTATTTCTTCTTGAAGACTGTTGGCTTTACTGAGTAGCTTCTCGAAGGATTTGATGATGCGTCCCTTAAGCATGAAAGCCACTGGCCCATGAATGCTCTTGAGTAGAATTTCAATCGCATGATATTCCTTTAGCCGAGGTTCACATTTTATGCTAAGGTTTCTCCACCTCAAAATATAGTCTACCAAAGTTTTGCTAGACTTTTGCTTTTCCATCATGAGCTCTCCAATAAACAATGGTGTTGTGCCCCAGAAAATCTTTTCACAAATAACAGTTCTAATTCAGAAAAAGTTTTAACTGACCCGTTGGGCAAGTAAGCATACCATTCGAAAGCAATTTCTGATAAGCTGCTGACAAACTGCTTACAGAGTAGAGCTTCATTATTTCTCGTGTTGCCACAGCTGGCTTGGAAATGTTCTATATACTGTCTGGGATTTTCAGTCCCATCGAATATTTTGAAGTTTTGGATCACAAAACCCTTGGGGAACGACACGACATCAGACACTTCCGGGTAAGGTCTACCCTCACAAAACCATTTGCTTGAACTCCTTTTCTGGCATGACACTTGATGAAGAATATTTCTTCGGTTGCTCATCTTTGTTTGCTGAAGTAGGCTCTCTTCTTTCATCTATAATGTGTATGATTTCTAGCTAATTAATCTCTGGAGAAGCCAATTGCGGTGCTTGTGATTGCCTCTGAATGGTGGCCTTGACAGTCATAGCAGCAGTCATCTCTTCTATTCTTTTCTCCAGTAGACTAAGTTGCTCATCCCTTAAGAGGACAGCCCTACGCAACTCATCTACGGCGTTCTCTTCAGTGTGAGGTTGAGCCTCGCGCGCAGATGTGGTAGGTCTGGGTTCAATCACACGGACATCC
>NW_018247870.1:247669-251630 GCF_001263595.1 Phalaenopsis equestris
TTGGAATAAAAATTTTCATTACCGCAACCGACAGAAACCCCGTGCTCTCAAGCTAACTCGGAAATCTCGATCATGAGTTTTTCAAATTTCTCTTTAATTATTGATTCATTGATTACTTTAAGATCTGGAGGACTCTAATGGTCATCCTCTATTTGTTCATCCATCTCCTGGCTTCTGATGGTCATCCTCTATTTGTTCATCCATCTCCTGGCTATTGTCGCGATGATTTCAGATATCTCAGATCCTGGTTTCATTTCTTGTCCTGTAGGCTCACTAGACTGTATTGATGCAGCGACCTTGGCTACCCATACCTTTTTCTTTTTTGATGATGATGTCTCAGGATGAAGCGTCTTAGTAGAAACATCGGTATGTCGATGGAAAGTATGCTCCCCGTGGCGTGGTGTACGTGGTGTAGACCGGCTACAGTGCCAGGTAAGCATCTCTTCTTTGCCTCTGGGATTGTAGAAATATCTCCATAATGGGTGACAGGTAAGATCTTTAGACCCAGTTTCGACTTAGCAGGTCAACAACCAGCGGTCCTGGTGGCAGTATAATCAGTAGTAATCAGTGCGGTATCAACTTTGTTCCTTAAACGGAACTAAATGGGGGTGCGAGTAGGTGTCACTCCAGCTGTTTTGCGGGATTTTCTAGCGGATTTGACGCCCTTCAAAATTTCCTTCTTCATGTGAGGAGAAATTGCATCTCCCACTCATTTAAGTAACTCGCTAACCAAACATCCTTCTTTGGTAGCAATCCTTCTGATCCTTCTGAAAACTGCACTAACTCGAGTGATAGGAGTGAACTTCTTTCTCTCCTCATCGTGTCCATGAAGTGACGATAATGCGGCAACGATCCTTTGGATACTCTCATATCTCTTGGTATGCGACAGAGGATGGAATCTACTTCCTCACAGGAGTAAATAAATTTCTAGTAACACTTCTCCAACTTGATGAGGTTCCTCCTCAATAGATGTCTCCTCGGGAGCCTGGGCTTTAATAGCCCTCCGGACTCTTCTGTTGCGGTTCCTCCTTTGAGTTTGGGTTAGCGGTACAGTCCTCGAACTTGATCAGATCTCAAACACAGGTGGTGGGACAATTAATATTAATCCCTATCCCTCGGTCGGATCCTCAATAATCATCACTTGTTTCCGCTTAGCAGCAGTGGGGCTAGTAGGTTTGACGGGTGCACTTCTTGCAGGTAGGGAAGTCTTGAAGGCAGTTTAGGTTGAATTCTGTAGACGGCTCCTGCATTTCTGGAGCAGTGATCTTCATTACTACAAATGGGGCTTTCCCGAGGATGACCTCGAGATCTTCAAATCCAACTCCAAAGTTGATGGTGGGAGCGATGTTACGGGCGCTACGGTCCGTTGGCAGGTTGCAGGAAAAGGTCAACGTTGGGTAAGCCATTGCAGCGGGCTTTAAGACAACAAGTTTCATGGTTAGCTATATGGCCAAAACCTCGTAATTTTTAGTGCAAGCACTGAAAGTAGAGGTAGATCTATAGACCAGGTGGGTCTTAATTCATGGGTATTTTAACATCTTTGTTTAAGAAAAAGTGTAAAATTTAAAAATTTAATTAGTGTAAAATTTAATTAATATAAGAAAATTTCAAAGTGCGCGCAACATAACACGATTTGGTTTAATTTGAGGAATAGCAAATCAAATTTGAAAGGGGTAGTGGTAGAAAATACCTAGGTGGAACTTGTCCACCGACACACCTACTAGGGGGTCCGACCCCATATGAAAATTTAAAGAGTCCTTAATGGCCTTCTAAACCCCTCTGTTCAAAGATGGTTGAACAGCTAGTTCTGAAGTCCAAGGAGTTGGTTGTACCTTCCCAAGACATAAATGGGTAAAGTATGCTAACAGAAGAAGGGTAATTTGGTCCAAGAGGGACATGAACACATTATCGATGTGTGAAAATAATATTTCTTGATTTGTATGGAGAGAGAAGCTTGTCCCCAGCGGAGTCACCAGAAGCTGTCGGTGTTATTTTGTGTTAAGGAGTTGCCCGTAAGAAGCTATCGCTCACCGGAATTGAAATCTCGTCGCCCGCTTCGGAAGGAAGTTTTAATTTACATATATATTTAGTTTTAGAAAAATATGAAATCAAAATGACCCCATATTTTTCATAGTTTAAATGAAACAGCGTTGTACCTCAAATTCTGTATCTATCCCGAAGGATAAACACAAGACTTGAGGATGATGCTCGATCAAATAAACTAAGGAATATATGACATCCGTTTGGTTTGTGAAACCTTTATATTTTCCAATAAGTTCCCCTATTTAATATAAAGAATTAAATAGGGTTTATATTAAGCTGGGTTCGGACATACTTCCTATAAGGGCAAGCCCCTATAGTTAATTACATCTTAAATGACCGACATCAGAATACCTCGATAAAAATCAAGAAATGTTATCTTCAAGGAATTTCAAAGGGTGAGACTCTTCAATGAGATTGGAAAAAGAGGTGTGAAAGGGGATTAGTTTAAATTTGGAACAATTTATTGTAGAATCAAAGGATGAAAGACTAGGGGATGTCACAAATTCTGAGGAGAACCTCGATGACTTCCCAAGCTATCCTACTGCTTGGTTTCAGTTTCGAAGAGAAATTATTCAAATGTTTCGTCATGCAAATTTTATTAATTAGGGTTTACATTTGTGTGAGATGCTTGCACAAATAGCCTTGAAGATGTGATGATTTAGGTCATAACGAACGACAACCTGGAATCCTAAGACGAGTTAGGGCTTATATTGTATAGCAGAACCATACAAAAGCCTAAAGATAAGTTGAGAATTTATGTTGCATAAGCAAACAACCTCGATATCCTATGGGTTGTTGTTTAATTCTAAGAGAAAATATGTTGTTGTAGATCCTCTTGCTGTTGTAGATCATTGTCATAGAATACTACCCACAGGAAAGCTCCCTCTACTGTGTCAAGTTATAATGTCAAATCAGATGGCCCTATGGTTGAAGTTCTTTAAATTTTATGGGGGCATGTTAAAGTTGATTAGAGCTACACCGGTTAGAATCCTATGGTTCCCTCATTCTGGCACCATTATTTTGTATTGGATTCACTTAGTCTAAATGAACTTACTAAACTTAACTTAATGAGTTCCATAGTTTCATTTAGACAGTGGGAAACCTCATTAGCAACCGTAGGTTACCTCCTCCGAGGGATTCCTGATCATTCGATAGAGACGTATTAATTTAGTTACAATTGTTGTTTTGTGTGATATTTGTGATTAAATTTTGAGTTGTTTTATATTTTGAATGTTGTGGGGGTGAATTTTATCTTGGTTGATTTTAATTTTGGTTTTGGTTTTGGTTTTGTGGCTATACTGATAGATTTAGTTTTCACGCAGGTGGCATCATTTTAGAATGCAAGTTTGCAGGTATGAAAGCACAATATGAAAAACACAGTATGAAAGTATAAGAAAGACAACGCTGTAAACTGTAAAAGCGTACCTGGCGAGTCTTCTCATTCCACCACCTCAAACTTAAAAGGCATGTTAAGGCAGTTTATATGAAACATGGAAGTAAAATTTTGATAGATTTCTTAACCCTATGTCATATCTTGGTGGGTCCTTAAGAGTTTAATTAAGGATGATTTTGTCAAGCAAAACATATTAACTTTATTAGATCTTTAAGATACCTAACAGATCTAGAGAAAGAAGAAGGTCCGTGCTACTCTCTCGCTGCCTGGTGAAAAATCCCGATTTCTTTTAAACTTATTATGTTGCTTAATAATTCATCTTATAAATACCCTTAATGCTCAGTGAACACTGATGTCTCAATTATCCCTAAGAATAGGGTAATTATCACTTGTGATTCAATTTAAGAATTATGTGAGTGAAGATCCTTAAAGAGGCAAGTTAGTGTTGTTGGAACACTTAGCCAAATTTTGATCTTTAATTGGGCTTGTAGTGTTTGAAAGATGTTTTAATTTTCAATGATATTT
>NW_018247870.1:251917-253440 GCF_001263595.1 Phalaenopsis equestris
TTAAATTGATTAAGATCAGAGGTTACCCATTTTCCCTCCTTGAATTAGGCCTAAGTGTTAATTAAGGCAAGATTTCCAAAATTACACATTTGCCCATAAGGCTCTAACACCTCATAATTTGTCAAATTCAATTCAAATGACTTTAAAATTTTTATCCTACCTCATTCATGGGTTAATTGAGATATCAGAGGAGAAAATGTGATTTTTCAAGATTTACTTTCATTTATATAATTATTTTCATGCAAAAATAGGTTTTTCCAAAGAAAACTCCTAACTTGACCAAGGTAGATTATAATCCCTTGAAATTTTTACTGGAGGTAGACCTTGACCAGAGAAGTTTTTGGATCAAATTTCATTATTTTTTGAATTTTCTATGATTTATTAGAATTATTTTAAACTCTGTGCTATTTAATAAAAATAAAATTTTTTGAAGTGGTGAAAACTATGTTTTATATTTTTGAAAAATCCTCCTAAGGTCAGAGAACCCAGGGGAGAAAACTTTATATATTTTTTAATTTTATTTGATTTATTGGAATTATTTTTTATGAAAACTCATTTTTAGCCTTTAAAAATCATTTTAAGCTTTAAAATTCAATATATTTATTTAGAAAACCAGGAAAAATATTCTAATTTTTCCTAAGTGATTAGGAAGCAATTTAGAATATTTCCATGAGTTTTATTATTTTTGTGATTTTTAGGAATTTTTAATTATTTAAATATTAAAAATAAGCTAAAAATCAAGTTTTCATTTTAAATATCATTTTATTTTTAGAAAATACCCCTGATCACAGAGAACTCAAAAAATAAGTTTTTATAAATTTTTTAGTTATACTTTGATTTTTTAAAATCATTTAAATGCCAAAAATGATGTTTATCTTTAAAAATCAATTTAAGTTATCAAATGTACTCAAAATATTTTGAAATTTTTATGGTGAGTTCTCTGGATCATAAATAACAGTGGAGATCAAAAATCAAGTCATTTAAATGTTTATATCATTCAAAATTAATTATCTTAATGATTTAGTGTTCATAAAAATTAAGTACATTTTAAATGACTTGACCCATGAAATTATTTCCAAAAGCTTCTCTGGTCATGATGGAAAAAATTTTCTTGGAATTTTCTAATCAACATGCTAATTTCCATGATTAATTTAAGGAAATAATTTGCAAAAACTTGAAAAATATGGATCTCTATCCAGGAACCTCCTCTAACTTTGGAAAAATCAGAGGATGTTCCCCTTGACAGAGGCTATAACATGCCAAAAATTCAAGCTATAGTGATAATTCTAAATGCATGGAGAATCAAAACATTCAAATTAGTATTTAATTAATAAAAAAATAAAATATGCATCACATGGATTTAAAATTATTTCCACATTGTTCTCCTCTGTTCACCAAGCAAGAGGGTATCTTTATTTTATTTTTGTGATTTTTCTATACAAAGTTATGAATTTTGAAGTTAGGGGTATTTAATTAAACAGGAAAAATCCCTATTTATCTATTTAAACATCGCATGCTGACTA
>NW_018247871.1:0-1117 GCF_001263595.1 Phalaenopsis equestris
TAAGGCCAACTTATCATGAATCCTATCTTAATATTTCTGTTTGTTATGTAAGTAAATTAGTGTTGTGAATATGAAAACCGGTCAACTGTTCAATATGACATTTTCTCATGTTTGAAAGCAAATTGAATTTAATACTCGAAGTTAATTGCTCTTAATTATATCTATGATTTGCTGCATAAGGGAAAAAAAATAATTAATGAGTTTCATTAATTATTTGATTATATCTTTAATGAACCTAATGACATGATGAAATTAATAAATAAACATACTAGCTCCCCCTGTTTTCCTCTTGGGATTTCGTTTCCCAGGCTTCTTCTTCGGCTGTTGCTCTCGAGATGAGAGATGAGAGATGAGAGATGAGAGAGGAGAGAGGAGAAAAGAGAGAGAGATTGTTCTTTCTTGTAATCATCGAGGAGAACACGATCGATGGATATAATCCTCGAGTAATAAAATCCTCTGCAACTCCGTGGATGTAGGCAATTTGCCGAACCACGTAAATCAATGTGTTTTCGCAGTATTTTCTGTTATGTGAATTTTTCTCGATCCAATTTTTCGCTTTATGGCCGTCGTTTTTCACAACAAGTGGTATGAGAGCTTATGTTTGGATCTGAGAAAAAGCAATGGTCGAAGATAATGTGATGGCATCGGAGATCGAGAAGTTTAATGACACAGATTTTTTTTTCTGAATGATGCAGATAAAAAATTACCTATATGAGAAGAAACTTCATTTTCCTTTACTGGGAAAGCGACTGGAAAAAATGGATTCCCTGCCAGGGAACCAGACTTGGGAGCTGACAGAACATTCACCGGGGAAGAAGACATTGCACAACAAGTGTGTGTGCCGGGTGAAGACTGCGGTTGATGACAGTAAGAGGTACAAAACTATACTTGTTGAAAAAGACTTTCAGTAGAAGAAGAATATTCCCCATATAGTGAGAGTTGTAAGCAGATACGGGAGTAACTTAGGAAAGAGCTTGGAGGTACAAAACTATGTTGACGTTGATATGTCAATTAAGGGTGTTACTCTTAAGAAACTGAAGTTGTGCTCGACTTCAGTTGGTTTTCTAGCGCGAAGACAAGAAATTTTGAGTTGCAGAGGTGGAGGATATCACGTTTG
>NW_018247872.1:0-351 GCF_001263595.1 Phalaenopsis equestris
GTGGTAACTTTATGTATTTGACTAAGAAAAACCTTATATAGTAGAATAAAATCTCAAAAAATATGAAAGTAATTCGGGTATGAAATATAATTTACTAATTGCTACGAGTGCTACTTTAAAGTAAATGCAGAGATTCGAAATTAACTAAAATTAGAAAATTTAAGATATTTCAAGAGACTTTCTCCTTACAAAATAATTCATAATCAGTACAAGACTTCAAATGTTTAGAAGTTTAACTGTGGTATTGTGACAAAAAGGAGCATACTTATTCTTTACTTCTTTTGATGTGTAAAGAATATTGGCTAATCTAAAGATGGTGTCGACATGTATAATAGTGTTGTGTAGGTTCTA
>NW_018247873.1:0-836 GCF_001263595.1 Phalaenopsis equestris
TTAGGATGATGAATTGCTATTGTATATTGAGGCCATCTCAATGCTTAAGGAAATTGGATATATGACATATAATTCTTGCGAATTTGTTATTATGTTTATCATGTAAGAATAAGGAAATATATTAATAGTTTGAGCAAAACTAAGCTTCCCGTTTGATATTATTATGAGCTATACCTAAAGTATGGTTTGTATAAGATATTTTTCTTGGGCTAGCTTATGTTGAGAATTGTTTTACTTCTTAAAATGCTTGAGTAATTTAGAAAACTTATTGGTTTGGAAAGAGTTTGAAACTTTTGTGGGTTTGTAAATGCTTAGAAACTCAGGGATCCTTTTATAGAAGGAATGAATTCAATATTATTGCGGTCTTGAAAATTTTGCAAAAATCTATTTAAAACAATATGAAATTATTATAGATTGTTTTATTGTGACTTGGAAATTTCAAGATGGATCCGTAAATCTGCTATCTATGGCATCTACCATCACAATTATTTTTCTAAATATAAATATGCGAAGGATTGAGTGGAATGCATTCAAAGAGGTGCTTGCTTGTAGTGTATAAAGTTTTTTATGTGTTTATTGGCCCCTTACATAAATCTTATATGCTTATCTACCATCTTATAATCTTCGTGTATTTATTCATACATCATATTATTTTTTTATACGATGCTCATAATAGGGTTATTATGTGCTTGCACATTGCTCATAGCCTGATTCTTATGTATTTTCATGTTGTACGTCATATGTTCAAAACTTTAAATCCTTAGATATTTATATATTCGATGTACTGATCTCTAATCTCTTTATGTATAAATTATCTTCTTTATATATATATATCT
>NW_018247874.1:0-804 GCF_001263595.1 Phalaenopsis equestris
AAATTTTATTTGAAATTTTTAATCTGGTTGGTTTAATAAAACGTGAGTTTAATTAAATCTAGCTGATGTGATGGACGGTTAAGATGACAGCAGGTTATTATTGGTAATTTTAAGAGGAGAATCAACGTTGAGTTGACTTGTACTTTGGTCAAAAAAAAAAAAAAAAAAAAAAAAAAAAAAAAAACAAAGGGGAACATTTTCATAAACACCACACAACTGATGTCTATTTACATATCCAACACCTAATTTACAAAGCACTCAATCTTTTGAGGGTTTTTGGTAGCACATAATGACAAGAATTATCATTGGTTATATGAAATATGAAATTAGCCGAACACAAAAAATACTCATATTTTGTGGATTTATAATATTTTAGATTTAAAGCCCTGATTCAAATTGAATATATTTTTATTAAAACTAGCGAGTAAGTGAATTTAACGGATTTACCATTTAAATCTATTAAATCCTGTTTGTAGCCAAACACTACTTTAATATCACATCAAAAATATCGCTATTATCTCCTTTAAGAAAATAAAATACATCTCTTACTGCATGAATTTATGAGACCAAAACGGTATAAATAAAAATATGAAAATTTTGATTTCAGAGTTATAAAATCTAGGGTTGTCAAAACAACTCGTTGTTCGCGAACAGCTCGTGTTCGGCTCGTTAAGAAGCTCGTGTTCATATCATTCACTGAGTTAACGAGTCGAACACGAACAAATATTTGTTCGTTCGTGTTCGGCTTGTTTTGACTCGAAATACTAGTAATTATACATATATATATATATATATATATATATA
>NW_018247875.1:0-441 GCF_001263595.1 Phalaenopsis equestris
TCAAAATTCAGAGTTTAAAGGGATAATTCCCGCCCAAAAAAACGCCATTTGAACCCAAGAAACCGCCATTTCGTCGGTCTCACCGTCATTGGGGTCGTGGGCGCCGTCGGCAAGCCTCAGTATTAACTTTGCCTGGACTCTCAGGAAAAACCCACTGTCGGTGGCGTCGAGGGCGCCTTCGGCGGCTAAAGCAAAATTTTCACAGTTTCACTCTGGTCCGAATGCGTTCTAATTTTTCTCTATAAATCCAATTTTTATAATGATTCAAGGGTAAATAAGAGTAGTAGAGCTTAATAATACCACAAAATAACGATTATTTTAAATACAAACTACTATAATCGCAGTAAAAGTAAAGATAAATATGGGTTGCCTCCCAATAAGCGATTGGTTTAACGTCGTCAGCCAGACCTATTCAGGTGTCATTCAGGTTGATTGATCATT
>NW_018247875.1:488-746 GCF_001263595.1 Phalaenopsis equestris
AATATGGTTTTAATCTGTGTCCATTTACTTTAAATCTATTTCCAGTCTTTTGATCTTCAATTTCAACGGCTCCGTAAGTATAAACTTGAGTAACATTAAAGGGCCATAACCAACGAGTCTTCAATTTCCCAGAAAATAACTTCAACCTAGTGTTGTAAATTAAAACTTCTTATCCTGGTTCAAAGTTCTTCTGGTTAATCTTCTGTTCATGCCATTACTTTAATTTTTCCTTATAAATTTTATCATTATCATAAGACT
>NW_018247876.1:0-533 GCF_001263595.1 Phalaenopsis equestris
GATGATATTTTTAATATTTTTAATGTGATGTTAAATAACTATTTGTTATGCTTCTAAATATGAATATTTAGGTGTTAAATATACAAGAATTACGTGGCATGCATGAATTTGCCCCAATTTTTAATTGTGTGACAACAACTCAATTATGATATAATTTTATATTCATTCACATCAGCATATTATTTTTAATTTCTTGTGGGTTGGTCCTGTCGGCTCGCTAAAACTCTCATGCTGGTCGTATCCTAAAATTGCTACGCCATATGTCTGCTTGAACAAGAACTAATCCAAAGATAGCTCGAACATTTAAAATTTTAGTGTAATTTTTTATGAATTAATTTATCATAATTTGGGTCTATTATAAGTTATTATTTTTAATTCGAGCAGATTTTATTTTTATTTTTATTTTTTTTGAATTGCCCTATCTTGTAAGTTTCCTAATGCAATAAATATTGTTATTAGTATAGGTGTCAATTCGGGTCAACGGGTTAGATTTGGGTACGGCCTGAAACTAATCCAACCGGAATAGATCCGAC
>NW_018247877.1:0-552 GCF_001263595.1 Phalaenopsis equestris
TTTAAATTGAAGAAAGATTTACATACATACCCCCCCAATACTTATATATTTACATATCTAACACAAATTTTTATTTTTTACATACAAAAATGAATGCCACATTACCCATGCAAGAAACGAGGTATTTCACTTATTAAAAGTCATGATAGTAATATTTTTTCATCATGGGCTATGTGAAAATTGAAATTTAACATTCTTCGATGTAACCCAAATTTAATGGCAATACAAGAGAGGGGATGAGATTGGAAAGTTTGTCTTCTTCTTTGATTGATTGTTTGTTCTTGTCGCTAGTGTTTTCCTATTACTTAATTAAGTTATTACTAATTAAGCTTACTATTGGTCCATCTATATTTCTTTATTTGCTAATAAAGTTAATACAAGTTTTAAAACTGTTGTAATTAAGTTATTCAAACTGAAAATTTCAGCTTTAGCAGTAATTTCTGTGATTTGCAGATGTCTAAAGCGCTAATTAAGAGTTTTGGGTCAGTATGTCTATTCTCTCTTTATGAAACTATGCACCATCAATTGGAGAGGGAAAAGGGTTTAGAAGAT
>NW_018247878.1:0-424 GCF_001263595.1 Phalaenopsis equestris
AAGTAATGGGGTAATTTTAATTCGACCTTAGGATGCTTAATAGAGCAACATGATAAGTTCAAATGAACCTGAAACGTTTCAAGAGATCTTTAAAGTGGTTCAGAGTTGTGTCCCAATCATTTTCAAAATCTCTTGAATATTTTAAAGGATGATTGAACTTATTATATTTTTGTTCAAGAAAATCATCAAGTAAGATCTTGCGGGACTCATTGAGTCAAGATTTGAGGGTTCAAAAACTACAATATCATATACTCTTACGATTTATTTAAATTTCCTGCAACATTATATACATGTTGCAAAAACTAATCTTTCAGCGAGAATGTCGAGAAGATGACAGGTACGCTTTTAAAGTGTTATTTAATTTCTGTCATTTTACTTTCTGTAATCTACTTTTGCTTGAAAATATTATAACTGGCTTGTTGTG
>NW_018247879.1:0-516 GCF_001263595.1 Phalaenopsis equestris
CCCTCCCCTCCTTCGGGCCCCTCCTCTCTCAAAATATTGTTTTTTGTACTTATATGGGAGGGAAATTTGGTCTTTTGCCTTCTTGAAATATTAGTTTTGCTCTTCCAGAAATATCACTTTGCTCTTTATTGCCTAAGCCCTTCCAATGTTTGGTCTAGGGGGACAGTTTCTCTCCCTAAAAAAAGTAGTTGATTCTACCCCTGATAATTTCTTCTATAAATGCATTGCAAAGATTTTAATTAATAAACTCACAATTTTTATGATGGATTTTATTAACTTTGCCCAAGATGCCTTCACTTTCGATCACTGATAAATTTCTTATAATATCATCACATCTAAATAAATCTTATCTTAATTGTGCTAGCCAAAAAGACAAATAAAATAAATTATGCATCCTTCAATATATGCATTAGTCATGATATATACCATAATTCAGGCTAGCTAGCTCATCTAAATTACTGATAATTTAATATTCAACATCCTAGAAAATACAGTAAGCGTGAACCAAACACACAA
>NW_018247880.1:0-345 GCF_001263595.1 Phalaenopsis equestris
TTTTTTTACCACTAGTACCACTGTAGTTGAAGTGGTATAACAGAGCTTTTCCCATTTCTTATTCTTAATCATTCTCTCAATTTCTTCTCTAAGATTAACAAATCCTCATTCACCAATGAGCTTCTTAATTACTACCAATTGATGATATATTTCCTCAACTACATTGATAACAAACTTATACTTGTCAAGCAAATCTTTGCTCAATCCTCCTTTGGTTTTTGGTTCCATAACAAAATTATGATATGACAGTCTAAACTATCTCCCCCAAAAATTCCTCTCTTTCACTATTATATAGATGAAGAAGGAAATTCAAGCTTAAGGATGTGGAATTTTACCTTTGTAAGA
>NW_018247881.1:0-1130 GCF_001263595.1 Phalaenopsis equestris
TTAGGCATCTTTTAGGTTTAACATCCCTTAAATGTTCTATTATACATCCATACACAGAGAAATTCCTTAATAAGAGATGTGTTACTGATTTGTAATCATAAATTCTAACTTCTAATAATTGATTCACTCAAAGATAAAGATAAATTCTTTTTAAAATGTTAATAAGTCCAACCTAGGATAATTTCTTTAATCATCCTAGTTTCTAAAGGTCATATTCCTTAAAGCTTTCCTCCCTTTAATGTTAGCATTAAAATCTAAAATATTGATCATAATTTTAAATGAGAGAATTCTTAGAAAATTTGGTCAATATTTTAGAATAATTATCCAACATTAGAAATTATTTATTACAATCATTATCAAAAAACACTAATCTAAATGTTTATTTTTAATAGTTTGTGCCTATAAGGGTTTACCTTACTTTTAGGTCAAGTTATTGGTATGCTTAATTGTTAAAACCACATTATACTCCGCTACTTACACCTATCTCCTTTTTTGCTCATGAGATGT
This sequence comes from Phalaenopsis equestris, assembly GCF_001263595.1. Taxonomy (NCBI): domain Eukaryota; kingdom Viridiplantae; phylum Streptophyta; class Magnoliopsida; order Asparagales; family Orchidaceae; genus Phalaenopsis; species Phalaenopsis equestris. Next base: position 508 of record NW_018247881.1, read on the forward strand.
CTTCCAACCTTGTCATATAAAGTTTAAAGCAATTGCTTCTTTTTGAATAATGATGCATGGATCTATAAATGTATGCCTCTTGCATAATGTATATATAAAATTTTAAATCAAGTACTTATTATTTATCACCATTTAATATTATATCATGTTTACATCATTTTCATTTATTATTTTAAAAATTGGTAAACATTTCCAACATCCACTAAATTAGCTTCAATCATTATACTCAAATTTCGGTAAAAAATTATTCAAATCATAATCCTCTTTGAACTAAATTGGAATAATACCTAAATCATGTTCAAACACCCCCTGAACTCTCATCAATAGTTATTTAAAACATTGATTTTCAAGTTAATGGTCAAACACAAGGATCTATGTTCGAAACTTGGTTGAAGTAAGTTCAAAAAAGGTTCATACATGATTACAATATAATATTTTTCAAATTTTATTTTCAAAGCTAATGTTTTAATCTCTTATTTGAACGTTGATATGTTGATATGTGACCAAAAATTTAAATGAGTTGGCATGAATCTCAATGTATTTTAAGTAAAAGATTTTTTAAAATCAAATTCAGGATCTTCTAAGTTCTTATTTCAACAAATGCATACATAAACTAAATATCT
>NW_018247882.1:0-1518 GCF_001263595.1 Phalaenopsis equestris
TTGGACTTATTAACATTTTAAAAAGAATTTATCTTCATCCTTGAGTGAATCAATTATTAGAAGTTAGAATTTATAATTACAAATCATTAACACATCTCTTATTAAGGAACTTCTTTGTGTAAGGATGTATAATAGGACATTTAAGGGATGTTAAACCTAAAAGATGCCTAACTCCTTTGGATGTAAAATCTCGTTATAAAGCTCCTTTCGATGTAAAATCTCGTTATAAAGGAAATATGAAAACAAACCAACCTAATTTATAAAACTATGTTATCTAAGTCTGAATGTCAAAGCGAGAATTGACCAAATGTTATTATTTAGAAAATAAGGCATTCAACCTTACCATTAGAGAAAGACTACGAGTAATGTCCATATAAAACATATATTTCTATGAAAAATTAAATTTAAGTATCTAGCCAAATACAAAAGTACTTTTCTTATATTTGACTCAGAAGACCAACTTATAATCATCACTAAAGCCATTATTTGAGAAGCCAAATATCTACATCTAAGGCATTAGAACAAAAACTAGTACATCACATGCAAGCTTATTAGAATGGTCTAAGTTCATTTAAAATTTAAAATATGATTGATAAAGAGAACTTGCAATAATTGTCTTATTTAAGTCCTTTAGGTAATTCTAGATATAATGATTTTAAGAGGAAAAAAAATTGTTTTTAGAACCTATTTGATGACATGAATCCAAGCCAAACACTTACATTGATAAATATAAAATGATACCATCTTAAAAGCCAATGAGTGTAATCAAATAATACTTAATATCATACAAAATCTAATGTTGAGGGCTTATATAACACACCCTATAATTAAAAAAAAAAGAATGTATCAAGGCTCTATTTAGTATAACATAGACTAATTTTACACACAAATGAAACATGCTTGCTGTTTATTTGTTATTCAACTTAATTTTATCAAAGTTTCCATTTCTTACACAAGTAAATTGCTTTCCAAATTCTGAAAATACCAAAAATAAATAATAAAAACAAAACAAAAAACAAAAGAGTACAACATGTCATTTTAATATGCACATACATTTCCTCTAAACTTTTACTTTTGGCATTATATAGCTTAGCATTAGGCAATGTTATTTTCACAAGTACCTACAATACATATATATATATATATATACACACGCACATCTGATTGGACGTATTTCAGGAGTCGCTCATCTGCTTTGAAATTCATGCAATCACATTCTTATGTTTACACTTTTAACGGTGATATTTTTCATGCAGTTATGAATAAAATCAACTTGGTGTAAAAATATTTTTTCACAATTATTCAACATATTATATATTTTTTTTGTTAGTTGAAAAAGTTAAAAAGAAATTGTTTAATATCTTCATTAGTATTTTATTTTAAATGTGCTTTATTACATAATTAACCAATTTTATAAATAATTGAACTTAACATTTGAGCCAAATGTACCATTCCCAAGCCGAGCTCAAGCTAAAGAATCAAGCTCGATTTGACCTCAAGCTCGAGCCCATTTTTATC
>NW_018247883.1:0-681 GCF_001263595.1 Phalaenopsis equestris
GAAGTAAAATTACATTTATAACCATGTTTTAAGGATGGTTGTATAGGCTATTGTTGGAATTATACCATTGTGGGCTCAGTAACATGTCATTCTCTAGCTTGGCTGATGGGGGTTAAAAAGGTGAATTGATCGTTACTGCTAGTTAGCTTTTGCGGTTGGGTCGTTGGTTGGGCGGCCAACTGGATTTTTGAAGACAGTCGGTGAGGATGATTTGATCGGCTGATATTTGTTAGGCAGATGAGTTGGGCCAGTCACCAGCTCTAAATTCTTACCGACTGATTAGACTTTTACCCTCATGCAGGAGATGTTATCTAGGCATGCATTGTTGGGCCGGTTCAGATGAAATCTAGCAAGCGTGAGCCGATCGATTTTTCTGGGTCCCTTAATCGTTTTATGGCCGGTCTATTTTTTTCCATTTCACTCTTTCTTAAGCTGTTAGGTAGCATTGAGTTTCGTGTTGACATATCTTTTGTGTACACATTTAGTTCGCTGATTTTCTTGCTTCTTCAAAATGATGTTGTTATAAGAACAACGAAATTTAATGCAAAAAAAATGAACATTATTTATAATACTTTAATGCTGCAATAATTGAACCTCCTTGAATTGTGTTCTTGTGATTCCTATAAAAATGGAATCGGTCCATCTGAATTCTAATCGCTAGCATGATTTATAAGTCATTTT
>NW_018247884.1:0-243 GCF_001263595.1 Phalaenopsis equestris
ATGAATTCTGGGATTCCTGATTCATCAGTACATTCGTATTGTTTTCATCTACCATTCCAAAACAGTTGCATTAAACTTCTAGATCCATCGGCTTCCAAGCAAGAAGCACTTTTTACCATCTCTCATAAGGTACTTATGATTGATTGCATAGTAGGAAAATAGTGGATGGATGTCCAAGTCTGGTTGCAGACCCATTCACAATCAAATCATTTCACAATGATTGCTCCAATATTAATAGGTTTT
>NW_018247885.1:0-751 GCF_001263595.1 Phalaenopsis equestris
CTATGTATATAACAAAATCTCAAATTTAAGGTTTCACTGAGATCTGGGCGTTGGGCGGGCCGAGCTTGGCATGAGTCCGGATTGTTTGGGCTTTGACTAGTCAAAGCGGGCTTGGGCCGGGCTTGAGCCCGATTTCTATTTAAAAACTCATAGACAAGCCCGCCAACAGAAAATGTCGAGCCATGCCGGGCCTACCCACAAACCTTACAAAAATCATTTTATTATGGACTTCTTTAATCATGACAATTCATAAATAATACATTCTAAACAGTAAAGAGAAATTTTTTTTACTTCTACTTAACTAGAGGAAAGACATTCATAAAGCTTTATTTAAAAAAAAAATGATTTTCTTGAAACACATAACCAAATTTAATACAAGAGTTAGTAGTTGACTGAACATCATCATAGTTTACTTGACTTATATTAACATATGCATGTAAAAGCATTAGAGGAAACAACTAAAGACAAAATATAAGTTCGACTTAAGTTCAATATTAAAAAATTAACAATTTTTTTCTTCTTCTTCGGACAAAATTTACAAATTCAAAAAGATAGATGTATTAAAAAATAAAAAAAAACACAAATCTATTTGAAATTCATAGTAAAATTTTGAAAAGTTTGTCCATTTCTCTGTAGCTAGGGCTGTAAAAAAAACTCGTTGTTCTCGAACAGTTCGTGTTCGATTCGTTCGATAAGTAACCGAGATGAACGTGAACATTTTTTTCGTTAGGTTAGTTAAACGAACCAAACA
>NW_018247886.1:0-458 GCF_001263595.1 Phalaenopsis equestris
GCAACTCGTTTTGATAAGAGAAAACATAGTTCTATACATCTTTTTTTGGGTATGCATGTTCAACCCACACCCTATGGTTGCATTTAAATCAATTCCGATTTGCTCAAGAGTTACTAAGTCGAGCTGGTTTGTTGGATTGTAAATCTATTCTTACTCCTCTTGCTGATACAGATCAATTTACAATCTATGCACAACCTACTTTCTATAGATATTTGGTAGAGTCTTTGTAATATCTTACATTAGCTAGGGCGGACATCGCATATGCTATAAATAATTTGTGTCAATACATGCATCAATCTCATGCCAACTATTTTCAATTGCTTAAATGATTGTTGCACTATATTAAATGCACTATCTCGAGCTGTTTTCCAATATATGATGTTATGATATGGCTCATATACCATATAGGAACAGATGCTGGAACGGAGCAGAGCGGAAGAATCTGTCCAAATCGGGAA
>NW_018247887.1:0-218 GCF_001263595.1 Phalaenopsis equestris
TTATTTCAAACAAACTAAATTTCAAACGAACAAAATACGAACACAAGCTCCATTCGTTTGTGTTCGGTTTGTTTACACCCCTATCTCCCGCCGACATTTTTCGTCACGCGAGAATAGCCCGCACTGGTCGTCCAACCTGCCCATCCTCTTCTACAATGGCTGTCTCTCTTCATCCAGCCGCCACTTCACCGACCAGCCGTCATTTCACAGATCACCCC
>NW_018247887.1:454-1126 GCF_001263595.1 Phalaenopsis equestris
CTGACCAAAGAAAAATATGTTGAGATTTTCATACATATTTTACACTGTTTTTGATGATATTGCACTTTAAAGAAAGGTATTTTTGATGTTTTGTTGTAGGTATGATGAATTATGGTCATTAGAGCAAAAATATGCAAAAACGATGCAATTTAGAGCAAAAACGATCAAGAAATGAAATTTTACTCTGTCACCTTTCGATAAGTCTTTCAATATTTAATCTCTTTTACACTTCCTGCATATTTTTGAATGAGATTACATTTTAAAGGAATGTTGTTTTCATGTTTATTTTGGAGGGCTATCTGTTAAGAACACAACACAATTGAAATAGGGCGAAATAAAACTAAAACGAAGCCAAATGGAGCCAAACGGTGGAGCTGCGCAGTTTGCTCGTCGACGGCGCCCAAAACGGCACCGACGGCGAGATTTACCAGAGAAGACCGAAAAATGACAGAAAAGCTCGCCGGCAGCGCCCTCGAGCCCGCCGCCGCCGATGGCGCCCGGGACGACTATGGACCGACTTTGGTGATTATGGGCTGAAATTCAACGCATTTGGACGCTTTTTGAAAGGACTCTTGTGGCAACTCTTCAATCTTCGTCCCTACACTTTTAAAGAACGAATTTAGGTTAGAAAAATAGAGTTTTTGTGTGAGAGGAATGTTAGGAAAAGTGTGG
>NW_018247888.1:0-810 GCF_001263595.1 Phalaenopsis equestris
AGAAGATTTTGTGAGGTAGAATTTGAAGTCTTCATTCCATACTACGGTTGTTTTTTACTACAGTTCCTGTAGTGTCTATAGGTAGACGGAAGACTCCTACATGTAATGCTGCAGGAGAGTTTGCAGGGAAGTAAGATATTTGCGGTTGTCTTTGACTGCAGTTCCTGTAGTATCTTTAGGTAGGCGCAAGCCTCTTACAGGTAATGCTACCGGAGAGTTTGCAGGAAAGTACACAACTGTGGTTGTCTTTGACTGCAGTTTCTGCAGTGTCTGTTGGTAGACAAAATACTTCTACAGATAATGCTGCAGAGGAGTTAGCGGGAAAGTAGACAACCTGCAAGAAAGATGACTTCTAGTTGACTACGATTGTTGTTGGCTGCAATTTCTGCAGTGCCTGTAGGTAGGCGGAAGACTTCTCCAGATAATGCTGCAGGGGAGTTTGCAGGAAAGTAGACAACTTGTATGAAAAAAACTGTCGGATAAAGCATGCACAAAAAGATAGATAAAAGCTCCGGAGGAGGGTCTACTGCAGGAAAATGGTCTACAACGAGGAGGGTCTGTAATATGATACTGTCCTTTGCAGGGCAGATTGCCGACATATAAGATGTTTGGCGACAGAGAAAAAGCATTGTAACCTACAAGGAGAGAATTGACTGTCGCTCATGTTGCTGAACAAGAGACTTCCAGTGAAGAAGAAGTGCAGGGAGAGTTCTGGTGGTAAAGAAAACACAAAGGACCTGCATGGAGATTTCTGGCAGCAGGGAAGAAACTGACGGAGAAGAGCTTGTTGGTCGGCTGCTGGGATTCCAT
>NW_018247889.1:0-475 GCF_001263595.1 Phalaenopsis equestris
CCTCATGAAAATCTTTGACCCAAGAACCTCCCATGAGAACCCAAGCTCTGAAGGCTTAAGCCCAAAACCTCCTTCACCCATAGCTCTCCGGTCACCTACAACCCAAAAAAAAAACCCTCATACCACAAATAACCCACGAGGACACATTAAGAAGCCTAAAGGCAGCATTGTTGACTTTGTCCAAGTCATGATGAAGATAAGGCCACATGTCATTCCACATGGCTCCCCCTCCTCTATCTACTTGGACCAGATTGGGAGAGTTAAACCAGCTCATCCCTGAACTCTTTATCCACCTCATCTCTAGGCCAAAGAGAAAAAAAATCCCTACCTTAGCCACCCTCTTCTACATACTTTGTTTCATGATGATCACACCATGAAAAATGGGGGATTGATTATCCACAGCTAAAATTCAATCCTCTTAACTTTTCTAAACCTCCCTGAGCCACCTCTCACCTTCCAATCAATCTATAACTCA
>NW_018247890.1:0-31431 GCF_001263595.1 Phalaenopsis equestris
TGCGTTGACAAATTCGACTTTGACATTATTGAATATTATATCTATCCATCTTTATTAAATCAAACACATATATATAAAAAGTCGCAGTCAAGATTTTGACACCGTTGCTGGAATTTAAATCTTCTAGTAGTGCCATCAAATTCTTGTAATGGTTGATTTATAAAAAAAAAGGTCGGTCACTATTCAACTATTAAATATTTGATGCAAACGAAGGATGCGAAACCAAGATTAATTAAATGGGTACTTCTTATGCATGAGTTTGATTTTCTAATAGTCGATAGAAAAGAGATTGATAATCAAATTGGGTTGATTTATAAAAAAAAAGGTCGGTCACTATTCAACTATTAAATATTTGATGCAAACGAAGGATGCGAAACCAAGATTAATTAAATGGGTACTTCTTATGCATGAGTTTGATTTTCTAATAGTCGATAGAAAAGAGATTGATAATCAAATTGTTTATCATCTTTGTAGGCTAGAACAGGAAGAAATACTTGATTTGGAAAAATAAATTAATGAAACTTTTCTTAATGAACAACTGTATGCTGTGAAAGGATGGGAAATACCTTGGTATGTTGATATTGTAAGTTATATTGTTAGTGATATTTTACCATATAAACTGTCAAAACAACAAGAAAAGAAATTCATTCATGACGCAAAATCTTATTTTTGGGATGATCCTTATTTATATAAACAATGTAAAGATTTAGTAATGAGATAAAGTGTGCCTTATAAAGAAATTCAAGAAATTATCTAAAAATTTCATGATTCTGAATTTGGAGGTTATTTTAGGAATGATAGAACTGTTCATAAAATTTTACAATTTGGATTTTATTGGCCTACTCTATTTAGAGATGTGTATATATATAGACGTTAATTGTAAATTATGCTCCAAAATGGTTGAAGCAATCATTTTACCTAGTTGTGATGCTCAGAGTGTTTCAAATTTTTTAATTAAAAATATTTTTACAAGATATGGAATGCTGAGTGTAATCATTGCCGATGGAGGATCTCTTTTTAAAAATGCAACAATTGCAATGTTGGTGGAAAAATATAATATAATCCATAAAATTGTAACTGCTTATCATCCTCAGAAAAGTGGTTTAACAAAAGTATCTAATCGTGAAATTAAGAGAATTTTGGAAAAGAGTGTTAATCCTAATAAAATGGATTAGTCTGTTAGATTAGATATATCATTATGGGCATATATGACTGCTTATAAGTCACTTATAGGAATGCCCCCATATAGATTAATTTTTGGAAAGACTTGTTACTTGCCAGTTGAATTTGAGCATAAAGCTTATTGAGCTATAAAAGAATTCAATTTTAATTTAAAAGAAGCTGGTGAGAAAATATTATTGAAATTGAATGAGCTTGAGGAAATTAGGAATGAATCTTACGATAATGCGATGATTTATAAGGAAAATATGAAAAAATGGCATGATAGGAAGATAATAAAAAGAGAATTTGAACATAGATAGGAAGTTTTATTGTACAATACAAGATTGAAATCATTTCATGGAAAATTGCAGTCTAGGTGGAAAGGGTCATTCGGAGTTATAAAAGTCTATCCCTATGGAATAGTTAATACTGAAGACCCTAAGACTAGAAAAACATTTAAAGTGAATGAGCACAGATTGAAACCATATTTTGATGGTCAAAGACCAGCCTTTAAAGAGACTGTAATATTGGGTCATCTAGAATAAGACTGGGAATGTCGGACTAACGACATTAAACCAAGCGCTGTGTGGGAGGTAACCCATTTGTATAGTTATTTAGTTCGTTTTTATGCTTTTGAGCTTTTATTTGAAATATTTTACTTATATTTATATGTATGTCTTTATATAGTCCGTGCATTTGCAAAAATATTTAGAAAAATCTTTATTTACCTAATTTTATGGAAAAATTTGAGAATTTATCGGATCGAAATTGAAATAGTGCTATTTTTAAAGCTAGAGCATGATGCGCCTGATTGGCGCATGATGCGCTGCGGCGACAAAAATGACTTAAACATTTCAAAAGGTAGTTTTTGGTGGTCTTTGGTAGTTTCTTCTCCTTAAAACTCCTAAAAACCAAATCCTAAGTCTATTTTAAGGGGGGAAACGAGGAAAAAATACTAGATTTCAAATCCAATGGCTTCCCACTCCAAAAATATTATGAGATTTAAAATTTTCAACTAAAGAAAGTTCATCAGTTTTGATGCATAAAAATTACATGATCGAGTTCTAGTGAAGAAGATGTTAATCAAAGAAAGGGGATTTAAGAATCGAGGATTCAACACACTGAATACTCGAGTGGAAGAGATTATTGCACAGAGACACTGAGAAGTACTTTCCTACACTACTGTTGCTGTAGTCGTCCCTGTGGTGAAAGAGTTTTTTTGCAAATCTTCATGGAATCAACCAAGGAATAGTCTATGTGTGAGGTAGGTTTGTGCATTTCACTTCTTCAAGAATAAACGAGATGTTTATGATTGAGAATGTGTCTATCTGCCATTATGCAAATTTTGCCCCTACGAGAGACAATATGAATGAACTTTACCGATATCTTATGGATGAAGATGCGAATTGGAAGGCTAGAGATGATGGGAATGTAAGTTTTTCCTCATCATTTTTAAATCTTGTTTCAAAGGCATGACACTCCTTCGTTGCGTCGAAATTATTGCCCGCCATGAAGATTTGGAAGGTAACTAAGGAGAGCGCTATTTTAAATTATTGTATTCAAACCGGAAAACCTATTGATATTGGAGCCATAATTATAAAATCGGTTTTGGGTTTGATTGTGAATGGATCTACAGTTGGACTTGGACATCTATCCACTATTTTCCTATTGTGCAGTCAATCACAAACACCTTATGAAAGTTAGGAAAAAGTGCTTCTTCTTTGGAAGCCGATGGATCCAGAGATTGAAGTCTATTGCAACAATATTGAAATGGGAGATGAAAATGATATGAATGTGCTGATGGATCAAGGATCTCAGAATTCATCACCTATTCAGCCCTACTACAATTTGGATACACTTTTGAAGAGAATCAAGAAAATAGAGAAAGAGGAGCAGAATCTTATGCATGTGATTAAGAATTTTTCTAAAATACTAGATCATCTGAATTGGAGACTAAAGGAACATTTTTCAACATACTGGGTGTATTGAAGATGGTTTGGTACATATGTTCAAGAAACATTCTTGGATTGGAGAGGATTGAACTGATGAATTTCCATATCGACCCTTCTACAACCTGTATGTGCACTACCAATCAATGGGAGATATCCAGGAAGACGAGAGTGAAGAAGATGTTTAAACTTAATTTATGCACGAAATTATTTGTTTAGTACTGTTTGTTTTAGTTTGTTGAGTTGGATTCCATTTCCTCTCTATTGTTGCACTATCTATGTTTATAGTTTGTATTTTGATATTTAGATTTGAGTGTTAGGATGTTGGTTTTGACTTTAAAACTGTTTGTTTGTAGTAGCGCAAATTTTATATATAAATGTGAGTTTTGTGTTGTTTATGACAGTTTGGTGCTAGAATGATGTTTATTATGCTTAAAAATGTTCATTTGAGTTAATTAGAGGTTAACGTAAAGCGGTACAGAGCAGATTTCCACAGAAACTAAATTCTGGTGAATTTAAGCTCTAGCGCATCATGCACGAGATTGGCACATGATGCGTCAATTTACAGAGAGTTGGCGCATGATGTGCCAAAGACCCGAACTCGCCAGATCACCTAAAAAACTGCAAAATCGCACGGACAAGCTTCATTTTCACTGCTTGAGTTGTCTCCTACCTTTAAACCTTGACCTAGGGCTTCTTATTGAGAACGCTAGAGAAGATTTTGGAGGCCAAAAATCAAAGATTTCATATTCTATTGGTAAGAGCTTCACTTTAACTTAGAAAATTTTTATTTTCACCATGGATTTTTCCTACATTATGGAAGATCCAAAATTTGGGATTTTTGATGAAAAAACTTAAAGAAAACTCATGGTGAAAAGTTTTTTACCAAATAATCTTACTTGAAGAGTTTTATTTTTTAGATATTAATTTATTTGAAATTTCTTGGGATTTTCATAGAATTTCCAATGGCTCCGCGAGTTAAGAGGTACGCCATCCGAGGATTTTGATTCACGAAGATTTGTTAACTTTAATGCCCAACATATTTACAATACTCAAATGGAGACCAGAAGATTGATCCAAGAACATGCATTTGCAAACCCGAGTGGCGAGATTGAAAGGTTGATCATTACAAAAAATTGGGAAAGATTTTGCTACTTCACTACAATAGCGATTGTCCCCAATATTAGGGAGTTCTAAGCTAACTTTAGGTTCACTACTGGTGACCACATACTGGTTACAGGTAAACAAGTAGAATTTACTACTTATCGGATCAATGCTTTTTAAGGGCTGAGAAATGTATTTCATGATGAGTATGCTACATTCATGGTGACTGATTCATCACTGGATGAAGTGCTTGCCTTTTTGACTGATAGAAGAGGAGAGTGGAAGATTAAGAATAACAAGATAGTTAACTTCCCCACTTCCATGTTGACTAGCTAGTCAAAGGTATGACATCACTTTATTTCTGTTAGGTTATATTGCCAATGAATCATCTTGCCGATGTTACAAAAAGATAGAGCGGTGTTAAAATATTACATTCAAAACATGAAAACAATAGATGTTGGTGCACTTATAGTTCATCATGCTCGAAATAAAGCTGGTAGCTCGATAGCTAGTGGTTTGGGATACCCTGCTCTGATTTTTACTTTATGTGAACAATCAGGACTAGTCACATATAAATGAAAAAAAATTACAACCATAAAATCCTATTGGGAGGCATATGATTCAGAGAGTTGAATCACTTGTTGAATCTAGGAATGAAAGAAGAGATAGACCCTCTACATCATATCAACTACAGGGGCATCTACTTCTCGCCCTGCATAATTAGAAAACATTATAGACCAACTCATGATTCAACAAATGGACATAATTAATATTCAGGTTCATTTGGGAGAGATTGGAGCAAGAAATGCTTATAATGAATATTAATAGAGGAGAGTTCAACATGATGTTGATTTTGAGAATGCTATGGTGAGACATCTTAGGGGAGAGCCCGATGTGGAATTTCCTCCTTACCCCAGTTTCACTCCCTATGTTCCTATTCAGGATAAAGATGAGAAGGAATGAGAACAAGAAGATGATGATGATCAGGAAGGAGATGAAGACCGATATTTTTATGAGTTTAGTGTAGTTTATTTTTTTGTTTGTTATTTGTGATTGGGATGTGTTGTATATTCAAATAAAAACTTTCATGTTGTGTTGTGGACATAATTGTAATAGTAACTGTAGACTCTTTCTTTTTTTGCTTTTTTAACATTTTCAATTTTGTTTTTCAGTTTTGTATTTCTATTCTCAGTAAGTTCTTTATAATATATTATGTTTTATTTAATGCTTTAAAGCCTATATGTTTTTAAAGTTAGTACCTGCAGTATACTATAGCCCAGTTTTATAATCAGAAATCCTCTACAGGTCAGTTTTTATTTTCATGCATTTTTTGTTTTTTTTTACCTACTAAAATTTTGTACTAAAACATTTTTTAAATTACTTAAAAACTAAAGATTGGGGGGGGGGGGGGGGGGGGGAAGAAAAATCTCTTTTGAAAAAAAGTAAACTAAATTTTATTTGTCCTCAACGAACTATATTTTTTAAAATTAATTTAACATGAACGGGGGATATTAAGATTTAACTTTAAATGACTATACTTATGTTTATAAATATTGTGGTAAATTTAGATAAAAAGTTTTTAATAATGAAGGTCAATTCTAAAGTTAAAGATATTTGGTATGATAGGATAAGACTATGCTTTTCTATTTAAAGTAAGAGAAATTATACTTTTAAAGTATTAAAAATTTTAGCATTTCATGTAAGAAGAAAAGAATGAGACCTTATGAAAAATTATAAACTAATATGAATTTATAAAGTGAAGAAATGTATAGAGTTTTAACTTTAAGAAGAGCATAGTGAAGTTCAAAATTAGTAAAGATTATCCAGATATAATAATCCTCACTTGAAAAAGAAGAAGAAAAAGAAAAGAAATGATTGAAAACATCCTAAAAGAAAATAAAAAAGAAAAGAAAAGAAAATAAAAGAAAAATAAGTGAGGAGAAACTTGAGGAGATGTATAATAAAAAATTGGCTTAACTTGAATCAACTTAAGGAGTTTTATTACATTTTCTAAACTTGTATTATAGTATTAATAGCATTTCTAGTAAAGTTTTCATGAAGTTCTTTTTTATATGAATGTTATAAATGTCCTTAATATGACCAATTGCAATTCTTCTTGACATGAATAGAGATTCACAAATCTTAAATTTAATTGCTAAGTATTCTTAGACTTAGAGTTTGAATCTAAGTTATTAAAGGTTTTTCTTAAATTTTGTTATACTTTCTATTAAACTAAAGTATAGAAGTTATAAGTAAATCTCTATTCAAAGTCATATGCTTTTAAGTAGTGAAAGTGTCACTTGAGGATAAGTAACATGTAAGTTTGGGGGATTTTGATATACCAAAATAATATACTGTTTTAAGTACATATTTTATGTTTATTGTTGGTGATATTGCACTTTAAAGAAGGGCATTTTCATGTTTTTGTTGCGGATATATTATTTTTAGGCTTATGGAGCAAAAATGGTAAAAAGAACGAAATTTGGAACCAAAACAAAAAATTTTGGGATTTTAGCGCGTGATGTGCCGTTTGACAGAGGCTTGGCGCATGATGCGCCATAACTGATGCATGATGCACCAAAGACGACTTTTTGCGAATTAAGACGGTTCGAGACAAATTTTGCGTGAATTTTGAAATGGAGACTTGTTCTACACACCTCTTGGAGTAATTCAAAGCATCTAAACACTTTCGAAGGTTCTTTTATGAAGGGATATGTCTCTTGGATCAAATGACACATCTTTTAAAATTCAAAAGAGTTGAATTTTGGAAGGAATTTTGGAGGGAAGTTTGAATTTCTTTTGAAAGGTGGCGGCCCCTAATAAAAGAAGAAGACTTCAAAGACTTCAAGAAAGGAGAAGAGGGGGGGGGGGGGAGAACTAGGGTTATAAGAGGAGAGGGAAGGTGAGTGATTTCTTCTTCATTACACTTCTAAGAGAGAATTAGTGTGCTTGTACAGAGAGAAAGGCTTGGAGAGAATTTCTAGGGATTTTCTTGGGAAGGATTATGAGATAAGTTGTGTCTTTTATTTCTTTTGTTTAGTAAACTTGTTTTTATATATGAAATCCGTGTTTTATTATATCATTCTCATGAATTCTGTCTAGTATTCTTTATCCTTATCCCTACTTTGAAATATGGTTTTGTGAAGAATTGATTTTATTTTATACTGTTTTAAATATTAATAATTTGTAATGATTTGAACTCCAATCTTCATTTAGTTTTCGATCAGGATAATTGAAATGTTAAAACATGTTGAGAAACATATGTCCTGAAAAAAGGCTATTATTTCTACAACAGGGGGAGAGTCACATTTGATTTCATGGGAGAGTATGTCATCCATAGAATTGAGTGCAAATAAATAGGGAAATATACTTTCTTGGAAACAAAATTGGAGATTTTAAGGTGACAGATTAAAACCCCCAATTTGGTCCAGTTGATTAGAAATAAATGCAAGATTGTTAGCCTTCATGAGAGGGAGTAGTGGGAGCTCTGAAGTGGCAGCCGGTATCCTCCCAGCCTAACCATGAAATTAGGAACTCTTGACCTCACTTTTGGTTGAGGTTTAGTTATTCCTCTTTAGTAACATAGGGTCTAGCCATAGGATTTTTATGTTGACTATTCCTAGAAAATTAGAAAAGGAACCCTCACCATTAGAAACTCTCTTTAGTCAACAAAAATTTTGTTTAATTTTCGTAATTTTACTTTTGAAAGTTTAGTTTTTAATTAGTTAACTTTGTCTTTCAACTGCAATTTAAATAACACTCACTTTAGTAGTTAATATTAAAACTTTGCACTTTACTTTTATTTTTGTATTTTTAAATTATAAAATAATATTTAGAATTTAATTATATGTTTTTCCAACTTCCTTAAAGGATCGATATCTCAGACTCCATTAGAGCCCTTTATTACTTGAGTGATACATATACTTGCATTGATTTTAAAAAGGATTTGGTAGTTTAAAAAGAGTTTTAAAGATAAACTATTTTGATAAAAGGTATTTTTGTTGGGATTATATTGCATATTTATTATTATATCTACCGTGTATATTTTGTAATATTGAAAATTATTTACAAATTTTACACACTAAAGCTACCTGCATCAATTATTCAAATTGTAAATTAGCCAATGTTCTTTATAGCATCTCAAGTAAGAGTATAGAATATTATTGCTCCTATTTGGGACAACAGAATTTAAATACTTTCACAATAGAATTCCTATACTTTTTACTGATTCATGACAAGGAGAAAGATATTTTATTTAAATTACCTTCATATTGTAAATATCTAGTTAAGTTAGTTAGTTGCTCACTTTAATTTCAATTATCAAAAATTACATAAGGAATCGAACTTTCATTTCTATTATAACAATCTAGAGTTTGAGTAAGAATGATTTGCTAAGTAGAATTTATTATCTAATTTCTTCTATTTTATAATTACATATTGTAGTTTTCCCTGTGGGTTCGATATTCGGGGTTTAATAAAAAATTCTTATATTACCTGATAACGATACATATACTTGCTTAGTATCCCATAATTAAAATAATTGAATTCCTATTTTCTTTGAAGACAAGTTTGTGCCTAGTTGTTGTCGGGATCAAGTTTTGGTGCCGTTGCAAAGTCAGAATTATAAATAAGGAAAATTAAGAATAAAATCCCATACATCACATTAACAACTATAAAGAGAACTGGGATCATGTACCAAAGCTAGTTTAATATTCAAAAATCCTCTATAGGTTAGTTTTTTATTTTTATGCATTTACTATTTCTTTCACCTACAAAAATATTTTTGTGTACTGAACATTTTTAATTACTTCAAAACTTAAGTTTGGGGGAAAGAAAAATTTCTTTTAAAAAGAAGTAAACTAAATTTTATTTGTCCTCAATTAATTATATTTTTAAAAATTAATTTAACATGACCTTGGATATTAGGGTTTAACTTTAAATGACTATATTTATGTTTGTAAATATTATGGTAAATTTAGGCAAAAGTTTTGAATAATGAAGGTAAATTCTAAAGTTAAAGATATTTAGTATGATGGGATAAAACTATGTTTTTCTATTTAAAGTAAAGAAAATTATATTTTTGAAGTATGAAGAATCTTAAAGTTTCATGTAAGAAGAAAAGGATGAGATTTTATGAAAAATCACTAAAACTAATATGAATTTATAAAGTGAAGAAAGATAAGAAGTTTTAACTTTAATAAAAGGATAGTGAAGTTTAAAATTATTAAAGGCTATCCAGATATTGTAATCCTCACTTGAAAAAGAAAAGAAAGATTTGAAAAGTTCCTGAATATAAAAAAAGGAAAATAAAAAAAGAAATAAAAAAGAATGTAAGGAGAAGCTTGAGGAGATGTCTAATCAAAATTGGCTTCACTTGAATCAACTTGAGGAAAATACTTTATTACATTTTCTAAACTTGTATTTGAGTATTAGCACCCTTACTAGGAAAGTTTTCATAAAGTTCTTTTTCATATGAATATTCTAAGTATCCTTGATATAACAAATTACAGTTCTTCTTGAAATGAATAGAGATTCATAAATCTTTGATTTGATTACTAAGTATTCTTAGACTTATAGTTTTAATCTAATTTATTAAAAGTTTCTTCTTAAATATTACTATTTTATTTATTAAACTAAAGTATAGAAAGTATAAGTTAAGTATAGAAAGTTATAAGTTAATCTCCATCCAAAGTCATATTTTTATGTAGTAAATGTGTCATTTGAGGACAAGTAATATTTAAGTTTGAGGAATTTTAATACATCAAAATAATGTGTTATTAAAAGTATACATTTTATGCTTATTTTTGGTGATATTGCACTTAAAAAAAGGTATTTTCATTTTTTTATTACAAGTATATCAATTTTAGACATTTGGAGCAAAAGTAGCAAAAAAGAAGAAATTTGGAGCCAAAATAGTAAATTTTGTAATTTTGGCGCCTGAAGCGTCACTTTATAGAGAGTTGGCGCCTTAAGTGCCACTTTATAGAGAGTCGGCGCCTGAAGCACCATTATACAGATACTTCGTGTCTGAAGCGCCAGAATCGACGCCTGAAGTGCCATAATCGGCGACTGAAGCTCCATATCCCAAAAAAAGTGCGGACTTAAGTAACTTAGCGCCTGAAGTGCCAGATTGGCGCCTAAAGCACTATAGACGACACTTGATGAACTAAGGCAGTTTGAGACAAAATTTGCGTGAATTTTGAAGGGTCCAAATGTTCTAAACATCCCATGGAGCGTTTTAATGAATCTAGACACTTTGGAAGGTTCTTTAATGAAGGGATATGCCTCTTGAATTAATGAACATGTCTTTTGAAATTCAAAAAGGTTGACATTTGGAAAGAATTTTAGAGGAAATTTTGAATTCTTTTTGGAGGGAGGTATCCTCTAATAAAAGAGGAGGAAGTCTAGGGCATAGAGGTTCGAAAAGAGAGGTTCGGTGTGGCGTAAGAGAGAAGACGGAGAGGCGAGTAAGAGAGAGAGAAAGAAGAACTTGGAGATTTTCTTCTAGGGTTGTAAGAGGAGAGATAAAGTGAGAGATTTCTTTTTTATTACACTTCCAAGAGAGTATTAAGAGTGCTTGTAAAAAGGGAAAGTGCTTAAAGAAAACTTCTAAGGATTTGCTTAGGAAAGATTGTGAGATAAGTTGTATTTTCTATTTCTTTATTTTGTAAACTTATTTTTATATATGAAATCTGTGTTTTGTCATATCGTTCTCATGAATTTTGAGTAGTCTTCTATATCTTTCTCCCTACTCTGAGATATGGTTTTGTGAAGAATTGATTTTGTTTTATATGGTTTTAAATGTCAAACATTTGTGATGATTTGAACTTTTATCTTCATTTATTTTTTGATCTGACCAATTGAAATATTAAAATGCGTTGAGAAACATATGATCAAAAAGGGTTATAATTTATATAACAAGGTGTGAGTCACATTCAGTTTCATGGGTGAGGAAGTTATCCATGTGATTGAATGCAAATAAATTAGGAAGTATACTTTATTGGATGCAGAATTAGAGATTTTAAGGTGACAGATTAAAATTCTTAATTTGGTTCAGTTGATTGGAAACTAATGGGAGTTTATTAGCCCTTAGCGAGGGAGAAGTGGGGGCTCTAGAGTGAGAGCTGGTATCCTCCCAATTTAACCATGAAATTAGGGACCAAACTCTAGATTAATCAATATTTTTAATGCACTTAAAAGACAGTAAATAATCAAATTACTTCTATTTGGCACAATACAATATATATATATATATATGATTTTAATTTACCATTTTTAAGTTTGAATTGTGTTTTACACTATAGTTATAAGGATTTATTCATAAGCATTTCCAACTTCCCTGTGGGATAAGAATTTAAGGCTTCATTAGAGCCTTTATTACTTGAGCAATACATATACTTGTGTTATTATTACTGGTTTGGTAGTTTAAAGATTTTAAAGGATAAAATTATTTTTACTAAAGTTATTTCTATTTGAATTTAGATTGCATATTTATTATTATCATTACCGTGTGTGTGTTATGTAATATTGAAAAATATTTACAAAAACAACACACAACAAATCTGAGCATCAATGAACCGTCCTAACTTTAACTGGAATAATACTTTGGGTGATAATAAACAGCAGTAGGGGAACATCCAAGTAAACCCATTGGGAAACTAGAACAACTAAGGTAATAGTAATTATAGACCTACTTATCCTCTAGGTTTTAATAGTAATCCATAATTTAAGGAGAAAAAGTTGTCTATAGAAGAAGTGGTGTTACAAATGGGAAATCAATTACAAAGTAAAGGAGCTATAATTAAAAATATTGACAATCAACTAGAACAAATAACAAATTCATTAAGTAATAGATCCTAAAGAACACTATCTAGTAATACAAAATTAAATTCGAAAGACCAGAATAAAGAGCAAGTAAAAGCCGTTCAACTTAGAAGTCCAAGAGAGTTGGAAGGTCGAGTTCAAAAAGAGATTGAAGTAGAGAGAAAAGAGATTGAAGAGCCTGAAGAAGAGGCTCCAAAAGGTTTAGAGACACCTATTTCTTCACTTAAAATTGACTTGGTGAAACCACCACCTCCATTTCCTTAGAGACTTCGTCATTAAAAGTTGGATAAACAAATTTTAGAATTTATGAAAATCTTTAAGAAGCTTACAGTTAATATTCCATTTGCTGAAGCCTCAGAACAAATCCCAAGCTATGTGCAGATTATGAAGGATATTCTTAACAGGAAAATAAATTTTAAAGACAACGAGACCATTGCACTTAGTTAAGAGTGCAGTGCTATAATTTAGAAAAAGCTTCCTGAAAAGCTTACAGATCCTGGTAGCTTCACAATTCCATATGTAATAGGAGGCATATTTCATGGGAAAGATTTATGTGATTTAGGTTCAAGCAATAACCTTATGTCATTATCAATATTTAAAGGGTTAGGATTAGGAGAAATATCCCCTACTACTGTAACTCTACAGTTACCCATATGTAATAGGAGGCATATTTCATGGGAAAGATTTATGTGATTTAGGTTCAAGCAATAACCTTATGTCATTATCAATATTTAAAGGGTTAGGATTAGGAGAAATATCCCCTACTACTGTAACTCTACAGTTACCAGATCATTCAATAACATATTATAAAGGGAGTTATAGAAGATGTTTTAGTAAAAGTGATTAATTTATCTTTTTGTTGACTTCATTGTGCTAGATATGAAGGAAGATAAGAAGATACCTATCATTTTTGGGAGACTTTTCCTAGCTACAAGAAGAGTAATGATAGATGTGTAGAAAGAGGAATTAACTATGCGCATCAATGATTAAATAGTTACTTTTAATATTTTTAGATCAATGAAATATTTTGCAAAAGGTAAAGATGATTAATGTTACAGAATGAATGTAATAAGATATCCGAGTGAATTCCATTTCAAAACAACTTTTGAAGAGAAATATGAAATTTATAACACAAGCAAGAAGTTGAATTACATCAATTTGAAGATTTTTATATGGA
The DNA here is from genome assembly GCF_001263595.1 of Phalaenopsis equestris. Classification (NCBI taxonomy): domain Eukaryota; kingdom Viridiplantae; phylum Streptophyta; class Magnoliopsida; order Asparagales; family Orchidaceae; genus Phalaenopsis; species Phalaenopsis equestris. The sequence continues at coordinate 13,216 of NW_018247890.1, forward strand.
AGATTCAAATTAAGTTTGAGAAAGTTTTGAAGTTTTGAACACGGCAGAAAAAGATAAATCTTTTATGTCCATCGAATGAAGAACCTTTTGAACTTGAGTTGAAGTTACTTCTTGAACATTTAAATATGCCTTTTTAGCTGATACCTCAACATTACTGGTTATAATTTCCTCAAATTTAACTACAGAAGAAGAAAAGAGTTTAACGAAAAATCTTGAAGGATTATAAGAAAGCCTTTGGATGGACGAATGCTGATATTAAAGGAATCAATCCTTCAATTTATATCTATATAATTCATATGGAAGAAAACTGCAAACTCAGGGTTGATCCTTAAAGGAGATTGAATCCCGTTATGAAAGAAGTTATTAAGAAAGAAATTTAAAAGTGGTTATATGTTGGAATAATCTACCCTATTTAAGATAATGCATGGGTTAGTCCAATTCACTGTGCTCCTGAGAAAGGGGGAGTGACTGTGACTGTGACTGAACATAATGAGTTAATTTGAACAAGACAAATCACAAGGTGGTGAATATGCATTGATTATAGAAAATTGAATCTTGCTATTAGGAAAGACCATTTTTCACTACCCTTTCCAAATCAAATGTTGAATAGACTAGCTGGACATAAATACTTTTATTTTCTGAAAGGATATTCTGGTTATCACCAAATAAAAATAGATCCTGAGGATCAAGAGAAAACAACTTTTACCAATCCTTATGGTACATTTTCTTTTAGAAGAATGCCCTTTGGTTTATGTAATGCACTTGCTATATTTCAAAGATGTATGATGACTACTTTTGTGATTTAATTGAAAAATGAATTAAAGTTTTCATGGATGATTTTTTAGTGTTTTTAATCTCATTTGAATTATGTTTAGAACATTTATCGAGAGTTCTTAAGCGCTGTGAAAAAAAAATCCTTAATTGAGAAAAATGCCAATTAATGGTAGCTGAAGGAATTGTTTTAAGACATAAGATATTAGAAAATGGTATAGAAGGAGACCCTGTAAAAATTCAAGTGATCACTAATTTACCTTAATCAACAAATGTGAGGGAAATTAGGAATTTTTTAGGACATGTTGGATTCTATAGGTGATATATTAAAGACTTATAAAAAATTGATAAGCCTCTTGTAATTTTTAATTTTGATAAGGAGTGCCTAAAAGCTTTTAATCTATTAAAAGAAAATTTCGTCATTACACAAATTTTTGTTTCGCCAGATTGGGAAAAGCCTTTTGAATTAATGTGTGATGCAAGTGATTATGCATTGGAGTTATTTTAGGATAAAAGCATGATAAGATTTTTAAAGTAATTTATTATGCTAGTAGAACTCTTAATGAAACTCAAATAATTATACTACAATTAAGAAAGAGTTATTAGCAATAGTATATGCGTTTGATAAATTCAGATCATACTTAATTGGAGCCAAATGTATTGTGCATACAGATCATTCTATTATTAAATATTTGATGCAAAAGAAGGATGCTAAAACTAAGGAAGGATGTAAAACCAAGACTGATAAAATGGATTCTTCTTTTGCAAGAATTTAACTTTAAGATAGTAGAAAGAAATGGAGCTGAGAATCAAATTGTTGATCATCTGTCTAGTCTTGAATCAAAAAAAATAGTTTATTTTAAAAAAGAAATTAATGAACATTTTTCAGATGAAGAATTGTTCAGTATTAATGAATAGTGTGTTCCATGGTATGCCGATATTGTGAACTTTGATGTTAGTGACATTATACCATATGGACTGACATACCAATAGAAGAGGAAATTTTAATCTGAAGGTAAGACTTATTTTGGGATGACCCATTTTTTATATAAACAAGGAAATGATCTAATTATTCGAATATGGTGCCTTTAGAAGAAACTTATGAAATTATCTAAAAATGTCATAATTCTAATTTTGGGGGACATCTTGGTGTTGATAAAATAACATGCAAAATTTTGCAATATGGATTTTATTAGCCTACATTCTTTGGAGATCTTAATGCTTATATCAAAACTTGTGATCGGTGTCAACGAGTAAGCAATATTTCAAGGAAAAATAAGATGCCTCTCAATTATGTGTTGAAAGTTAAGATATTTGATGTTTAGGGATTAGATTTCATGAGACCATTTATACCATCTTTTAGAAAGTTATATATATTGATAGTAGTAGAATATGTATCCAAATAGATAAAAGTTGTTGCTTTACCTTGATGTGTTGCTCAAAGTGTTGCAAAAATTTTTAAGTATGAATATATTTAGTAGATTTGGGATGCCGAGAGTGATCGTAACTGACGGGGGAATTCATTTTAAAAATGCAATAATGGAGAAATTATTAAAGAAATATCATATCAACCATCAAATTGTTACTTCTTATCATCATCATCAGATAAGTGGTTTGGCTGAATTATTCAATAGTGAAATTAAAAAATATTGAAAAAATTTATGAATCCAATAAAAATGGATTTGTCAGTCAAACTTGATTATGTTTTGCGAGCTTATAGAATTGCATATAGAACTCCTATAGGAATGTCTCTATATAGGTTAATATTTGGAAAAGTTTGTCATTTACTAGTTGAACTTGAGCATAAAATATATTGGGCTATTAAAGAATTTCATTACAATTTAAGAAAGGTTGGTGAGAAAAGACTATTGCAATTAAAAGAGCTTGAAGATTTAAGGAATGAATCTTATCAGAGTGCTAAAATTTATAAAGAAAAAATGAAGATATGGCATGATTAGTGGATTCTTACTAAAAATTTCAAGTCAGGGCAATAAATTTTGCTATATAATGCAAGTTTAAGATTATTTACAGGCAAACTTAAGTCCAGGTGAATGGGCACATTTGTTATGATAAAAGTTTATCCCTATAGAACTGTGGATATCAAAGATCCTAAAACTGAGAAAATATTCAAAGTGAATGGTCACAGGTTGAAATTCTACTTTTTAGTGGATCAACTTAAATTAAATGATCTTATGTTGTTGGGTCAACTAGAATATACACTAGTTACGTCGGGCGATGACGTTAAACCAAGCGTTTTGTGGGAGACAACTCATAGGTATCTGTGTGTTTCTATTTTAAATGTTATGTTGTTGTGTTTGATTAAGAAAATTGTGGTAGTATATTAAATATATAATGATTTAATAATGATAATAGATGACTTAGACATGTTAAAATGAGTATTTAAACGCTATGCTGACTTGTGCTAAATTAAGCATCGATGCTGAAGCGCCAACATTCGGCGCTTAAATGCGGTAGTTAACTAAACGTGCTAAATTACGTTTCTAGAAGATTTAAATGTGGCTTAGTGGTTTTAACGTGGGTTAGTGATTTGAGAACGTGTTTAGTAGTTTTAGGTTTTGTCTAAAGCTTATAAATAGAAGGGAATGAAGAGAATTCTCACCCCACATCAATTTTAACCCTAAAATCTAAGTGAAGTGTGAGAGATCTTAGAAAAATGTCTTCTTGGGAGATTGATATGAAGAAAAAGGGGGAAGCCATGAAGAAGAATTTCATCAGTCAAAGTGCGCAAGAGTTATACAATGATTTCCTAGTCATAGTACAGAAGGAATAACAGTGACGATTACAAAGTTTGATGAGGATGTGGCTTCAATTGAAGCAAAAGTAAATGAAGTTAACACACATTTGGAGCATATTAGATGGCAACTGAAGATGCAATTTAGCCACACAAGTTTTATAGAAGAAGCAAACAAGGCTATGTATTTGAAAAACAAATGGAGTGAAGAAGACTCAACCAGAGTTCTTCACCACCGTCCGTTCTATCAGATCTATATTCCAAATGCCCCAAGAGAAACTAATGAAAGGCCAGTATACATTCAACCAGAAGGAGAGTGGAATTAAGTTCTAAGTTTAGTGTTTGTTTGTGTTAGGTGTTGTGATGATTTGTATTAAGTTTGTTTTATGTGTTTTTAGTGTTAATTTTGCTTAGTGTTTGTGCTTAGAAATTATCTCATCCAAGACTCTTTGGATTTAGAAAGTTTGTATCACAAATATTTGTATTTGTTTGTGAATTAATATGAGGCGAGTAAAATTTTGTGTTAAATCAAATTAGTGAAGATTGGTGAATCTTGAGAAAGAAGAGAGTTGAAGGGGAAGAAAATAGTTATTAAAAATTTATAAGACCATTTAGGGAATTAGGCTAGATGTGCATTTCACTTAAAATCAAAAATATGAAAATTTTTGCACTGGCGCCTAAGTGCCGCCAAAACCGCAAGCTTAAGTGTTGAACAACCCTAGAGGTAGGCGCCTAAGCATCAAACAAGTCGCGCTTAAGCATCGGTTCACTTAAACCATTTTGTAAATGGTCATAGGTGAAAAATTGACTGAAAATGCCATTTTACCACCTCGACGTTGTCTTCTTCCTTCGAGTTCACATGTGAGGAGTTAGGGCCTCTTCTATAGTGAAGATTTCTTGGTGGATTCATGCAAAATTTGCTATATTTGATCTTCTTGAGGTAAGAGATTCTCTTTTATGTAAATATTTTTTATTTTCACCATGTATTTTGAGCACATTGGGGATTTGACCAAAAATCACTATTCATGGTGAAAATTTGAGAAAAACCTATGGAAAATACATAAAAATGATAGTTTAAGCTTTTAAAAGTTGAATTTAGTGGTTTAGTGTTGAATTTAGAATTTATTGTGAATTTTAGAAATGGCCCCAAGAATGAAGAGAAGTAAAGGAAAATCTCTGTTTGATTCAAGCAAGTTCATTAGCACGAAAGCTCAGGACAGGTATAGTGATGCATTGCAGTCAAGAAAACTAAATCTTGAGAGATGTTTTAAAAGTCTGTGAGGAGCAGTGGAAGATTTGATTATTCGCCGACAGTTGGAACGATTTTGTTGTTTTTCTACTGTGGGTGTGATTTCTGTTGTTCGGGAGTTTTATGCTAATCTCCTTAAAGCTGAAGAAGATAGAGTCATGGTTTGAGGAAAATTAGTGCCTTTCTCCCTTAAGGTAATAAATCAGTTGCCCCCTAGTACGTTGTGTTTTTATTCGAATTATAGATTGTGTTTCTATTCAAATTATAGTTCATCTTAGGAGTATTTGGATGAGATCATATCATCATTGACCGGTGGAAGAGGAATGTGGAAGATCACAAATGAAAGAAGAGTCAACTTCCCCGCGACTAATTTAGATGCCACATCAAAAGCGTGGCACTACTTTATTTATGCTCGTTTACTACCAACTAACCACCTCGACAAATTTATCAAAGATACATCTACCTTAAACTATTGCATTCAGCAGTTCAAGACAATTGATATTGTATCTCTGATTTATCAGACTATCATCAGTTCTGCTACCGTTGCCACTGCTGCAGGTTTGGGATTCGCATCCTTAATTTTTTCCTAATGTGAGAAAGTTGGTGTTAGATTCAATATTTAGGACGAGATATTATAGTCTTTAAAGCCCATCACAAGTGTTAATGAGAAGTCTTATTCACAAATTTGATATTTGGCTAGAGAGGAGAATTTTCTAGAAGTTCGGGCGCCTCTACTTCTCATGCTTCTACCTCACGTGCATCAACATCACAAGGTCAGACCTCTAGTTCTGATTCACAGTCACATTTAATGTAAAGGATGTTAGATAATATCAATTATATTGCGGACAAAGTATTAAAGTTGGAGAATTTTGTAGATCATATAGATGGTTATATTATAAGACATAGTGATTATGGGGAAAATTTTCACTCATCTTATGAGGGGTGACCAAAGTGTAGTTTTTCCTTCATATCCACAATATCCATCATATGAGCCTACTGTCTTTTGGGATAGCAATGATAGTGATGATGATGAGGAGGATTAAATTAAGTAGTTTAGTTTTTTATTATTTTGAACTTTATGTGGTATAATTATATTGTACTGTTAACTTGTTTTGAGTTGCACTTGTTGAGACTGTTACTATTGTTTTTGTTTTATTTTGGTAGATACTGTTATGATGTACTTATGTTATTGTGAGTAGCTATATTTTGTTTTTGTGGTAGTGGTTGTGATAAATGTGATGTATAGTGTATTTTGTTAGTTTTTGTTGAAGTTAATCCTGAATTTTAGGAAGGTTTAGAATATTACTAACTTTCACTTAAGAACTATATGTTTAAAATTTTCAATTTACTACCAAGTATTTTCTTTATGTTGCAGTTGTGAATTTATGTTAGTGAGTTTGTTTGCTTTTATGTTATCCTCCAATGCATAGAAGTCTAATGAACCTCAACATGTTAAGTTAAATTAAATTTTGATCAACTAATTTTTACTCCTATTTTTAATTTTTGTACTTGCATATTTAGGATATAAAAATTTTTGTAAGCATGTTATCTTTAGTTTTCATTCCTGCCAATATTTATTTGATGCGAAAATGTTTTTTTATCAAAAATTTAAGTTTGGGGGAGGGATGAAAATATTTCTTAAGAATATATTTGGGGGGATGAAAATTTTCTAAAACTTGAAGTTTATTTGTTCTCAAATGTGCTACAAATAAATTTGAAAAAATGATTATGTATATGAAGTTGTATTAGGGAAGTAAAATTTTGAATATAGAAATGAGTAACAAAATTTAGCTGAAACCTATAGTAATGAAGAAAAAATTAAAGTTCAAAAATTTTTAGTGTGGAAATGATAAATATTGTGTCACTATCTTCAGTGGGAAAAAATATATTTTTGAAAAATATAGAAGGGTTAAACTTTTATTTACAATACTTAAATTTCTTTTATTTGAAATATTTTTCAAAATTATTATTATATTTTTAAGTAAAGGATATATATCAGAACTTTGTTTTAGGAAAAGAAGAGTGGAATTCAAAATCATTAAAAGCCTATCTAGATATAGTAATCCTCACCAGAAAAGAGAAAAAGAAAACGACAAAGAAAAAGAAAAAGAAAAAGAAAATTGAAATAGGGAGGAGAAGCTTGAGGATTAGTGCCTAATCAAAAATTGGTTCCACATCTAATCTTTTTAATGTATAAGACTTGAGAAACTCTTAAGCTTAATGATATAACATAATAAGTATAATTATTCTTAATATTTTTTTTAAGTGGAGAAAATAGAATGCCTGAACTCTATATTTGAAGAATTTACAAATATTTTTGAACTAGATAGGAATTCATATTTTCAGACTTCTTTATATTAAAAATTTCTAAACTCTAAGTTGGTCTCACTTACTAATCTATTTTTTTCTTGAATTGGACTATGATATTTCTAGAACAAAATTTTAGATTATCCTAAAGAAACTCATTTGATTTGTTTTTTCTAAATTGGAATACTATATTTCTAGAACAAAATTTTAGAATATCGTAAAGAAACTCATTTACATAATCTACTTATTTTTGGTTTGAAAAGATTGGAGTGTCAGGAAGATTAGAATGTCATTTGAGGACAAGTAACATTTTAAGTTTGGGGGATTTTGATACACCTAAAATATATAGTCTTTATGTACATATTTTTATACCTCTTTTTGAGATATTGCGCTTTAATGTAAGGTATTTATGTGGTTTTCCTTCAGGTACAATCAAATAAATGAAAAATTGTGAAAGGTACAAAAAAGGCTCAAATTTGGAGCAAAAATAAAGAAGGTATGCAAAAGAATTATGGCGTCTAAGCGCCCAAAACTGGCACTTAAGCACCAGTAAAACTGAGAAGGCCGCACCTAAGCGCCAAATACCTTGTACTTATGCTCCAGAAGTAGTTACTTTGTAATTGAATGAATTTGGACAAATTTTTGAAGAGGTGTTTGAAGCAACCCTTGGTGAAAAAGTGGGAAATAATTAATGGACATAAAAATAAATTCAATTTTCTTTTGAAAGGAGGTAACTCTTGGAAGAGTCATTGAATGTAGACACATTTTGAAGAGACACCAAGACACCTATTGAAAATTTATAAAGGAAGGACTTGGATTGAATTGAAGAAGAGTCGCCGCCCCCTCTAGACATCACCCATGACTTCTCTCTCTTAGATTAATTAGGATACATGTAGAGAGAAGAAAGAGATGAGCTGTAGTGAGTAAGTAGAGTATTGTAAGAGAAAGGAAGAGAAAAGATTCAAAGGAACTTCAAGAGTTTGGTGGAGAGGATTTGAGATAAGTTTTTATCTTTGTGACTATATTTGGTTTTAATTTAGACTTATTTATTGTTTGAATGATTTCTACTTTTAAACTTAAATGTGATTGTATTTTCTCTATGAATTCTGAGTAGTTTTTTTTATTTTTTTTCTTAAAATGATAAGTGATTAAGTATTGGATGCAAGTTGTGTGAAATATTAATCTTTAATTTTGGAATAAATTGTGATGATTTTTAACCCTGTACTTTATTTACTTCTTGATTTGGCTAATTAAGATGTTAATATTTGTTGTGAGAATATGTAAGATCCGAGATGGTATTGTCTCAGTCAACTGATGGTAAGAATCACATGAGATTGTATGGATGAGAATGTAATTCATATGATTGAGTGCAAATAAATAGGGAAATAGAATGCCTGAACTCTATATTTGAAGAATTTACAAATATTTTTGAACTAGATAGGAATTCATATTTTCAGACTTCTTTATATTAAAAATTTCTAAACTCTAAGTTTGTCTCATGTACTATTGTTTTTTCTAAATTGGAATACTATATTTCTAGAACAAAATTTTAGAATATCGTAAAGAAACTCATTTACATAATCTACTTATTTTGGTTTCGGAAGATTAGAATGTCATTTGAGGACAAGTAACATTTTAAGTTTGGGGGATTTTGATACACCTAAAATATATAGTCTTTATGTACATATTTTTATACCTCTTTTTGAGATATTGCGCTTTAATGTAAGGTATTTATGTGGTTTTCCTTCAGGTACAATCAAATAAATGAAAAATTGTGAAAGGTACAAAAAAGGCTCAAATTTGGAGCAAAAATAAAGAAGGTATGCAAAAGAATTATGGCGTCTAAGCGCCCAAAACTGGCACTTAAGCACCAGTAAAACTGAGAAGGCCGCACCTAAGCGCCAAATACCTTGTACTTATGCTCCAGAAGTAGTTACTTTGTAATTGAATGAATTTGGACAAATTTTTGAAGAGGTGTTTGAAGCAACCCTTGGTGAAAAAGTGGGAAATAATTAATGGACATAAAAATAAATTCAATTTTCTTTTGAAAGGAGGTAACTCTTGGAAGAGTCATTGAATGTAGACACATTTTGAAGAGACACCAAGACACCTATTGAAAATTTATAAAGGAAGGACTTGGATTGAATTGAAGAAGAGTCGCCGCCCCCTCTAGACATCACCCATGACTTCTCTCTCTTAGATTAATTAGGATACATGTAGAGAGAAGAAAGAGATGAGCTGTAGTGAGTAAGTAGAGTATTGTAAGAGAAAGGAAGAGAAAAGATTCAAAGGAACTTCAAGAGTTTGGTGGAGAGGATTTGAGATAAGTTTTTATCTTTGTGACTATATTTGGTTTTAATTTAGACTTATTTATTGTTTGAATGATTTCTACTTTTAAACTTAAATGTGATTGTATTTTCTCTATGAATTCTGAGTAGTTTTTTTTATTTTTTTTCTTAAAATGATAAGTGATTAAGTATTGGATGCAAGTTGTGTGAAATATTAATCTTTAATTTTGGAATAAATTGTGATGATTTTTAACCCTGTACTTTATTTACTTCTTGATTTGGCTAATTAAGATGTTAATATTTGTTGTGAGAATATGTAAGATCCGAGATGGTATTGTCTCAGTCAACTGATGGTAAGAATCACATGAGATTGTATGGATGAGAATGTAATTCATATGATTGAGTGCAAATAAATAGGGAAATAAACTTTGAAGGGTATAGAGTTAGAGGACTTTAGAGTGACAGGCTTTCCAAATTTGGTTTATAGTTTTAGGTTTTGATAAGAGATGTTAGCTCACAGGTAGAGGGAGCAGCGGAAACTCTAGAATGATAGCTAGTATTTCCTCTACATAACCCATCTTCAAGACTATTCAAACTTTAAATTAGCCAATGTTCTTTATAGCATCTATAGTAAGGGTAAAGAATACTATTGTTCATATTTGGCACATCACAATTTGAATACTTCCACAACATAAGTCATATACTTGTTACTGATTCATACTAAGGAAAAATATATTTTATTTATATTACCTTCATCTTACAAATATCTAATTAAATTTAGTTAGTTGTTTACTTTACTTTCAATTATCAAAAAATTATAAAAAAGAATTGAACTTTCATTCGTATTATAACATCTGTAGTTTGAGTAAGAATATTTTGCAAAGTAGAATTTGTTATCTAATTTCTTCTAATTTAGTTACATATTGTTCTTAACTAGTATCTTATTAAGAGTTTGTAATTTCTCCCTATGGGTTCGATATTCGGGGCTTAATCAAAAATTTCTATATTACTTGATAATGATACATATACTTGTGTAGTATCTCATATTTAAATATTATAATTGTACTCTTATTTGCTTCGAAGTCACTCTTCGAAGTCAAGTTTTTGACAAATTAAATATAGGATTTCCACAGCTTATCACCCTCAGACTAGTGGATTAACAAAAGTATCATATCATGAAATCAAAAGAAATTTAGAAAAAAATTGTAAATCCTAAAAGAATTGATTGGTCTGATAGACTTGATTCTGCATTATGGGCTTATAGGACTACTTATAAAACTCTTATAGGAATGTCTCCATATATATTCATATCAAAAAAGCTTGTCATTTACCAGTTGAGTCAGAGCATAAAGCATCTTGGGAGAAAAAATAATTTAATTATAATTTAAGGAATGCTGGGGAAAAATGATTATTGTAATTAAATGAGCTCAAGGAAATTAGGAATGAATCTTAAAAAAATGCTAGAATTTATAAAGAATAGATGAAAACTTGGCATGATCAAAAGATTTTAAGGAAAAATTTTGAGCCTGGACAAGAAGTTTTATTATACAAATCACGATTGAAATCATTTCCCGGAAAACTTAAGTCTAGGAGGATGGGGTCATTTATTATGAAAAAAGTTTTATTATACAATACATGATTGAATTGATATTCATAGAGTGACATGCTAAATTCTTTTATCAATTTAGTTTATAGATTGGAACTAAGTGTCACTAGTAGGCCTTATAGAGACTAGAACCTACCCAACACTACTATACAGCTGACACCAACTTTAAATTTGTCAATGTTCTCTGTACATTTAGAAAGAAGTAAGGAATATGTATGCTCATATTTATCACGATACCACATCTATGTTTCTAAACAATTTTGAAATCCTACATTGATTATGAATTATTGGCAAGGAGAAAGTCTCTTTTTATATATTGTCTAAGTCATTATATTTACTTTTACTTGCATATTTTAGAATTTAGTAAACTTAATTTTCATCTTCAGGTAGTTGTTGTAATCTTAAGTAAAGTTTTCTTAAAGTCAAAGTTCTTGTATTTTATTCATTGTTTTCTTGTTTTCAGCTTCCTCATGGGATCAATACTAGGTTTTTAAGGAAAACTCTATATTACTTGAAACGATACATATACTTGAGTAGTACCCATTGTGAGAAAACTATTTCTTTAATTTTTTATCATATTAAATTTGTTCTAACTACTCTCTAAATATAATTTGGCAAGTTTTTGGCATATTAAAGAACATAAATATCTGCATAATTATGGGTCGGGTCACTAGCTGACCAAGCAAAGTCACCTCCACACTATGAGAGGTCGGAATTGGGGAGCTGTGAAGTCAATTTGGTCCAAGCATGGGTAATTGAAATTTTTCCAAAGTGGGCAATGGGTTTGGATTAAGTTGGGTTAACCATGGTTTCAACCCCATGGAAATGTCTTGGGTTCAAGTCCAAGGTGGCTAGAGTTGTTGGGTCAACTTCTAGGGGCTTGAGTGATTAATTTGTCAGGGGGGATGTGAATTAGGGTTTTGGTTAAGTCACCTTGGTGGGAGGTGAAAGGAGGTCCTTCTTTTTCCTCTTTGGGTGCATGAGCCATGTGATGCTTATGAATGTCCCCCATGAGTGGTTCCATGACATGCATGAGGCCATGGGTGATTTTCATGAAGAAGGCATTTGAGGATTTTGAAAATTTGGTGTAGATGGTCATGGGACCAAAAGTGGATGAGTTCGTACATGGATGCATGATGTATGAATTTGCTTAAAAGGATCATGAATGCAATTTTTCATGTAGGCTTTGGCTTTTAATAGGAAATTTGAAAATGGGCTTTTTAAAATTAGGTATGCTGGGCTTTAAGAACTAAGGATGGCGGGCTTTTAAAATTAAGGATGGTGGGCTTTTAAAATTAAAGATGGGAGGGTTAACTTTGGGCTTGATGAAATTTAAGATTTACCATGGTAAAATTTAGACTTGCATTTGGTGAAATTTGATCTTGACTCATAGGTTCAATTTGGTAACTTTGGCAAGGTAATCATGCATTTCATAGATAACCCTCTTGGGACCATAAGACACCTAATGAGAAATTATTCTTGAGTCTCTTCATGTTGTTCTTAGCCATCCCAAATGACATTTGGGGGCTTGTGATCACTCATGTGAGTTCCTCAAAGAGTTAAGGAGGTAGGTCCAGTGTGTGATTTTAGGGTTTTTGGGTATGTGGAGAAAATAATGGGTTTGAGTGTGTGTAGGTGTGTGTGAGAACAAACTTGAGCCACCCAGGGTTGTCCTAAGGCCTGATTGAACCTATAGGAACTCACTCTTGAGTCCCCACATGTTGGTCTTAGCCATCCCAAAATGACATTTGGGGGCTTATGACCACTCAGGTGGGACCTCACAAGAAGAGTCAAAAATTGTCTATAATTTCTATGTGGGGTGTGGATTTCCTTACTAGTCCTCTAAGATAGTCCATAGGAAAATCCTAAGGCTAGAACCTAGGTTCCTAAAGAGAAAAATTTGACCTCATAAAAAATGAGGTCAACAAGCCATCATTTCTTCAACTTCTTTTTGAACAGCTGATTTGTTCGTCTCTTTGTTAGATGACACTTTTTCAATCATCCATTGCGTTCTCCCCGACAAGCAGTAGAGCATCGGGTGAAGATGACATAGCCCTGGTCTCAACAATGTTGATTTTCACGAAATCGTCATCCATGTAATCTGACAAGTCATAATCCTCGTCATCAAAATCCATTCCTCATTCCTTCGCTGGTTATGTAATCTTGGCTCTGATCCTTTCCAGCGTAACACCAACTGCCTTCCCTTTTACTATCTTAATATCCTTCTTCTCTATGATGGGCTCTGAAGTTGCTATGAAGATGACGGTTGAAGTTTGGACTCATGTTCCATTTCGAGAGGACGCTTCCCCAAATTTTCCACAATTCCTTTCTCGATGTTGATGTTTTGAGATAGGATGTCTAGATAGTGACATCAATGCATTGGAAGGAAGCAAGCTCTCTAGTGTGCAGTCCAGGTGAGTAGTGAACGGTCTCTTTCCATTATTCATCCTCAGGGGCTCTTCACAAACAGTGGTAGGAGATACTCCTGAACTCAAGCGAGAATTGACTGATCTGTGTTGTAGGTCTCGAGAGAATGGTGGCAGCATCTGCGACAATGGAAACGGTGTCAACACGGTCTCCCAAACGTAGTTTGGCGAGAATACGGGACCGTGGTGCTCCTGCCGACCACTGAAACTATTTAAAGGACTCATCCTTCTTTAACATCTCAGTTTTTATTTGTGGTGACATGACACGTCTCATTATTTTCAACAGCTCAGTGATGGAATAACATTCTTTTTTGGCTAATTTCTTAAAAATAGAATGAACTTGGGCGAGGGTTGTGGGCTTCTCTTTTTCTCATCGTGATCATGAGGTGGCAGTAATGCAGTAGCAATCCTATAGATGCTCACTTCTCTGGTATCAACAGACAGTGGGTGAAACTTGCTCCCTCTGAGGAGAGTTGAGGTCTCAGATACTTCAATTTCATTCGGCTGAAAAGTTTCCTTGGCGAGGGCCAACTTTGCAGCCTCTGCTCTCCTAGCCTTCAGAATCTTGGGGTTACAGTTCCTCCTCTGTGACTTAGTCAACGGCATAATCCTCGAACTTGAACCAACCTCAAACATTGATGGCAGAGGAGCAAACACTTTAGTTAAATCCTCTTCATACAGAATCTCTTTCCCCGTTAGCAGACAAAATGGTCAGCGCGATGATAACAAGTCTAGTGGCAGTAACGGTGAAAACTCTCTTCTTCACAGGAATGACGGACTTGATAGGTACGGAGGCGACGACCTTACAAGAGTCTCCCCGATCTTGGGTTTCTTAATTGTGGGAAAATCATGCTTGTTGTTCAGGTCATACTCAACTGCAGGCTCGGCTTCCTCCGGTGGTGCGGTCTTCATAACAACATCAGGAGCCTTCCCGAGTATAACTTCAACTTCATCAAAACCAGCACAAAACTTGATCATTGCTCCTTGGTGGAGTGCAGGTTTTTTTTAAGGAAGGTTGAACGCTCGGGTGAATGAGAAATTTAACTTCGGTGACAACATCGTGGTTGTTATTTGAAAATTTCAGAGCGTCAATAATGACATATTCCTTGTAATTATAGTACGAATACTAAAACAAACAAAGGTTGTCTTCTGAAGTGGGCAGGGTTTTTTTTTATTTTAAATTGTATTTATGTGTATTATTTTTTTTTTTAATTTTTTGCCTTATATTTTCTTTATTTTTAAATTCTAGAGTGTAAGTTTTTAGATTTTTGCCGACATTATGGTGTTAACGAATTTTGCTTAATATTTAAATTTAAATGGAACAAATGATAGTAAAGATTTAGTTCAACTTGCTAATAGCAAGTCAAACCCAAGAGACACAGAGTAAAAGTGAAATTCAGGACCCAGTCCGGGTCTGTTTCCACAACACACCTTGCTTAGGTGAACCTCGTTAACCAATACACCAATTGGGGGTTCAACCCCCCGAAATCCATGAAGAGTTAACAGTACTTGCTCAAGAAAGAAATGAGCGGAGCATGCCAATGAATAAATGGTAATCTGGATCATGAGGGACATGGACACATTATTGTGTATAAAAAAAAAAATCTTCTGGTCACAATGGAGAGAGAAACTATTCCCTAGCGGAGTCGCTAGAAATTTTTAGTCTCTTTAATTTTAAAAATAATTTTAAATTAGATATAGATATTGATTTTTTAAAATAACATTTTAATATTGAAAAATGAGACCAAAATGATCTCACATATTTAATAGTTTAAATAATCTAGCAAAATATCACAAGCAGTGCAGCTACCTCAAGGAATAGCCACATTACTTGACAATGATGTCTGATTAAACAAACCAAAGAATTTATGACATCCATTTGGTCTGCGAACCTCTAGGAGTTAAGTCAAACCAATGATTAGAGTTCTTAATTGATAGCCTACTGATCTTTTAATTCATACTCCTAACTTCTGAATCATCTAAATTCTTATTTTCTTCCAACCCTCAATAATTCTCAAAATTACACTTTTATTTTTATAATAGGAATTAAGGTAAATGTGTTACTACCAAGTTTCCCTTTGGGTTTTAATCACTTTAGCAGACTAATTATCATTTTTTTTAATTCCCTCCCTTATGATTAATCCTAAAATTTAAGAAATTACTAATCTACCCTAAGGGCTTACACTCCCTACATTTCAATTTCCACATCAAATGAGCGTGAAAATTAATTAAGTCAACAGAGAAGAATTACATTTTTCTAATATTTAATTATTTTTTAGAATTATATATACTAAAAAATAAGGAATTTAACATAAAAAAATAATTTAACCTATCAAAATAAACTTTCTATCCTTAGGAAAATTTTGGGATGTTTCTCATGGTCAGAGGACTCATCAAAACCAATTTGGTGATTTTTCAAAATATATGTTAATTTTCATAATTATTAAGGATTTTTTGGAGGGAAAATCAAACAAAATACAAATTTTGAATTTTAAAACAAACTTCCATCTTTCACTGACTCACTGACCATAGGAAACTCATCAATCTTGACTTTACAATTTTTTAATTATATTTTAATTTTAATAATTATTTTAATAAAATAGGGATATTTTCATTAGAAATCAGTGTTTTTGAGTTAGAGGTATTCCTTGACCTTAGAAAAATCAAGGAAGACTCCTAATATCATTATGAACAAATCCTCAAAATTTTAAGTCAAAGTATTTGATTTTTTATAATTAAAATAAGTTTTAGAGAAAATACAAATTTTACGGAAAAATACTAAATAAATATTTTTGATTTTTGGTCAATAACTTCTCATATGTTCACCAACACAAGGATAATTTTGTTTCATTTTAATGATCTTTCTACACCAAGATATGTTTTTTTTAAAGTGAATAATTTATTAGAAATAATTAAATAAAAAATTCTTATTTTAATTTAGTATAAGAAAATCAGACAAAATCCATGATAATACCAACATACATGGACGAACAACAGTAAATTAGTGGTAATAACTTCATAATAACATTAAATCATATAACATGTGAAGTACCATGAAAAAAATGGCAAAATAGTGACAATAACACCAATATAACACTAAAATATAACCATGAATAGCACAGGTATTGTTCATCTTCTTCATCAAGTTAGAAAACTAAAACTGTCTAATTTCAAACATTAATATCTCTCTCGATTCTCAATTAAATCAAGTGAGATTTGTTCATAAACCTTCACCTAAGTGTGTAGATCAAATCCATAAGGCTACTTTACCATGAAATGTAAACTTACTTTGCAAAGTTGCAGAAAGTGGTAAAAATGTAAAGTTTAAAAATGATACCTTTGTCCAAGAGGTGAAGCCTCAATTGGATAGTTGTTGTAGCTTCACTTGGGTCCCCTAGAGCTTGCTCCAAGTATAAATTTCTTCCAACAAAAATGTCCAAGTAAGAAGTCACCCAAAAGTGGCTTGGTTTTGGTTGAGAACTATGTTGGAAAGCTTAGAAAGGGTGGATTTTGGTATGGGACGATCTTTTGATGTCTTGTGAAGCTTTTTAGACAATTTATTTGAAGCTTTGATGGGGTTTATGGGGGAGGCCAAAAATGTCCTGATTTTGGACTATAAAATTGTAGTTTCATGGTGGGGGATGAGGGACTGAAAATGTTGGGAATTTGCTGAGGAAAGGTGCAGGAAGGCCTGGAGACAATTTGACAGAGTTTTCCCCCAATTTTGGGTGAGTTCTCCTTTTTTTGGCTATGAGTGTGGCCATTTTATAGGCCAAGAGGCCAAGCCACGAAGGTGAAGTCATTTTAAGAAGAGGAAGCTCATAGGTTGAGAAGGGTGCCATGATTCATCATGTGTCATGTGTCCGTATGTTGAACTTAAGTTGGAAGTGCTTAAATTGTTTTTATGTTTGACTTTGGGAATGGCCATGGAAGCAAGCTTAGGGGAATTCCAAGGTTACTGGAGTTGTTGTCCAGCTTGGGGAAGTGGATAGAAAATTATTTTTGGGTTTAAGTGTTTCATTAAAGAGGTTAAGTACTTTTTGGGAGTGTTAAAAGAGGTTTTTTTTTTGTTTTTCAGTTAGGGAAAAGTTGAACTGAGAAGGGCTAATAGATTTTTAAAGTTTCCATGAGGAGGAATCTAAGAGAAAAATAATAGTTTAAGTGGTGTTGCTCAAGGCTGTATTCAGGATGTATTGTGGGCGTACTTTGGATATATTGGGTTGTTTTGAGAATTTTTGAAGATTTTAGGGGTCAAAGGGCAGTTTGGTCATTTTGTTAAATTTGGGAGAATTTGGACAACTTGGATGGCTAGGAATTTTTTTGGTAGGGTTTTGAGCAAAATTGTGGATTTTGGCAATTTTGGGTGTTTTTGAGAATTTGGGGGTATTTTGGGCAAATCTTAATTTTAGGGTGGATTTGAGGTTGATTAGATGATGTGAGCGTGCAAGCCATGAAAAGCCTCTTTAAAGTCACATGTGTCTTATGAGAACTCATCTTGAAGCCTCCGCATGTTGGTCATAGCCATCCTAACAAAATGCTTGAGGCTTGGGACCACCCACATGAGTTTTCAAGAGAGTTATGGAGTAGTTATGGGCTTCAAGTGAAAGATAGGTCAATCTGGGTAAATGGATGGTTTTGGATGTGTGTGAGAATTTATGGTGACTTCAAGTGTGTGTGTGTGTGCTAGACTAAGCTACCGGAGTTGCTTTAAGGCGTGACAATCCTATAAGTACTTTTTTTTTCTTTTTAAGTTTCCTCATGTTGGTCTCAACCTACTAAGTCCTAGATGACAAAAACCACACATGTGAAACTCCAAG
>NW_018247891.1:0-979 GCF_001263595.1 Phalaenopsis equestris
TTAAATATCTGATGCAAAAGAAGGATGCTAAACTGTGGTTGATTAGATGGATAATATTAATGCAAGAATTTGATATTATGGTTACTGATAGAATGGGAACTGATAATCAAATTGTTGATCATTTATCGAGATTAGAAAACCATGAATTATCTAACAACGACAATGAGATTACAGACAGTTTTCCTGATGAACAACTTTATAATATTAATGAATGGAGAATGCAATGGTATGCTGATATTGTTAATTATATTGTAAGTGATATTTTGCCACCTATGCTGACATTGCAACAACAAAGAAAATTCATTCATGATGCGAAAGCATATTTTTGGGATGAGCCTTATTTATATAAACAATGTAAGGATCTTATTATGAGGAGATGTGTACCTTATGAAGAAACTGAGCTGATCATTCAGAAATGTCATGATTATGAATTTGGAGGACATTTTGGGATTGATTAAACTGCTTATAAAATTTTACAAACTGGATTTTATTGGCCTACTATATTTAGAGATGTTTATAGATATATAAAAACTTGTGATTGATGTCAACAAGTAGGCAATATATCTAGAAGAAATGAAATGCCTCTAAATTTCATTTTGGAAGTTGAGATCTTTGACGTTTGGGGATTAGATTTTATAGGACCATTTATTTCTTTATTTGGGAACTTATATATATTAATTGTTGTAGACTACATTTCTAAGTGGATTGAAGCACAAGCTTTACCTCGTTGTGACACTACAAGTGTTTCAAGATTTTTATAAAAAATATTTTCACTAGATACGGAATGCCTAGAATGATTATTACTGTCGGAGGATCGAATTTTAGGAATAAATATATTCAGAATTTGACAGAAAAGTTTAATATTATTCATCGAATCTCTACTGCTTATCACCCTCAAACCAGTGGGTTAGCTGAAGTTTCTAATAGAGAGATTAAACAAATACTTGAAAAGACTGTAAACCCTAGTAGAATAGATTGG
>NW_018247891.1:1130-1674 GCF_001263595.1 Phalaenopsis equestris
TTATAATTTGAAAGATGTTGGTAAGAAGAGATTGTTACAATTAAATGAATTAGAAGAATTAAGAAATGAATCTTATGATAACGATAGAATTTATAAAAAAAAATTAAAGTTATGGCATGATCAAAAGATTAACCAAAAGAACTTTGAACCAGGAGAAGAAGTTTTGCTTTACAATACTAGGCTGAAGTTATTCCCTGAAAAATTGAAGTCTCGTTAGTTAGGGCCATTTATTGTGACTCAAGTTTATACTTACGGAGCTATGAAAATTGAAGATCAGAAAATTGGAAATAGATTTAAAGTAAGTGAACATAGATTAAAATCATATTATGAGGGTAAAAGACCAAATATTAAAGAGGTTTTAATGATCAGTCAACCTGAATGACACCTGAATAGGTCGGGCTGACGAAGTTAAACCAAACGCTTTATGGGAGGCACGCTTTATGGGAGGCAACTTTATTCGCAATTTTAGTAGTTTTTTTTTAGATTATCGCTAGTTTATTGTAGTATTAAGCTCTACTACTCTTATTTACCCTTGAAACATCTT
>NW_018247891.1:1693-3464 GCF_001263595.1 Phalaenopsis equestris
TAAAAATTGGATCCATGAAGAAAAATTGGAATGCATTCGGACCAGAGCGAACCTGTGAAAGTTTTGCCTTGGGCGTCGTCGACGCCCTCGATGCCGCCGACAGTGGGTTTTCCCGAGAGTCCAGACAAAATTAATACAGAGGCGCGCCGACGACGAGACCGGTGAGATGACAGTTTCTTGTGTTCAAGTGGCGGTTTTTGACGGTTTTTGGGCGGGAATAGTCTTTTTAAACTCAAAAATTCAAATTCTAATTCATATTTTTCCTCCAAAAATGAAGTGAAACTTTACCAATTTCATTCCTATGGCATTCAATTCCCCTGATAATCCCAGAATGTGAGTTTTCAATCAAAAGTGAAAGTTTATTAATGCGAAAGCGCAGCGAATCTTCAACAAGTTTTTGATGAAGAAAAGATTAATCAAAGAACGAGGATTCGTGAATCGCAGATTGAATAATCTCACCAAGGATATTGAAGAAACTATAGTGCGGAGAATATGGGAAGTGTTGAGCTACACTACTGCCGTCGTGGCGGTTCCAGTGGTAAAAGAGTTTTATGCAAATTTGCATGGAATCAACCAAGGAGTTGTTTATGTGTGAGGGAGATGGATCACTTTCACTCCTGCACGGATCAATGAATTATATATGATAGAGAATGTTCCTGTCTGCCACTATTCCAATTTTGTCCCAACAAGAAACCAAATGAATGAAATTTACCAGTATTTAACGGACAAAACTGACGATTGGAAAATAAGAGAGAACGGGTATGTTAGTTTTTATGCAACAATTTTGAATCCCATTTTGAAACATTGGCACTTTTTCATTTCTGCGAAACTGTTACCGACAATGAATATCAGTCAAGTTTCTAAAGAAAGTGTCATTTTGAATTGCTGCATCCAAAGGGGACTGACGATCGACACTGGATCTATAATTGTGAAGTCGGTTTTGGGCCTGATCGTTTATGGATCCACTTATGGGCTTGGACACCCCTCCACAATTTCCTCACTTTTCAGTCATTTCCAAGTGTCCTATGAAAATTAGGAAAAGGTACTGCTATCTTGGAAGCCTTTGGACCCAACTGAAAGATTCTCATCATTTGAAGATGAAAATGACATGGCCATGATAGCTGATCAATCATCTCAAAATTCACTGTCAGTTCAACCCTTAGTCCCTGATAAGTCTTTGGTGATCCTGCGCCAAATCAAGAAATTGGAAAAGGATGTCCAAAATGTCATGAATGTGATTAATAATATCTTTGATTTCTTCGATCATCTGGACTGGAGGATGATAGAACATTTCAAACATTCTGGACATTTAAAAGATAGTTTGATACGACTGATGAGGAGGATGAAGCTGATAGAGGAGGATTCTACTGAAGAATTTCCATTCCGACCCTTCTACAATCTCTTCATTCATGTGCAATCATTGGGTCATCTCAGAGGAGAATCGAGTACTGAGTCTGAGGATTAGTAGATTTATATTACTACCTATATGTCTATCTATGTATTTTGATTTGAACTTTGTATTTGATTTGCTTTAGAATTATGCTTATAGATCTCTGTATAGTTGAGACTAAGCATAGGATGTTTTGTTTTCAGCGTTTTGAGTGTTGTGGCTTGGATTGCGACGCTGAATTAATGTATTGAGGTTGAGAAAATACCAAACTTAGGTGTGTTATGTAACGTATATTGTACCCCTTGGAATTTATATATAAATGTGATGTTTTGTGTTGTGAAAGTTTATGTGCTAAGTACATCATTTAGTTATTTAAAATTT
>NW_018247891.1:5564-7282 GCF_001263595.1 Phalaenopsis equestris
AGAAATTTCTCTAATGATTTATATGTGCAGAAAGCTCCTAATGTTATAGACCAGGTGAAGTAGAAATTTTGAGAAGGACTGCAAAAATTTCAGACTGATGAAAATACCTAAAATATTGAGGTATGATTTATATTTAGAGTTTTTCTTTCCACCTGTATTATTTCATATTTAAAAATTTAAGTTTGGGGTAGGGAAGAAAAAGATTAACTATTAGATGTCCTCTATTTCAATATTTTTAAAAATTATTTATATGATTTTATGTAGTGAATTTAATTCAGGTAACTATATTTTTGTAACTATTTAAATATTATGATAGATATAAAGTGATATTTTCATAATTAAAATTAATTTTGTAACTTATGATAATTAGTATAAGAGAATAAGATTATAGTTAACTTTTTAAAGTAAAGAAAACTATATTTTAAAGTATTAAGAATCTGGAAATTTATTTGAGAAGAAAAGATTGAGGTTCAATGATGTAAAAACTATGAAATATTTATAAGGTAAATAAATGCGTTGAGTTTCAAATTTAAAGAAAGAAAAGTGAAGTTCAAAATCATTAAACGCTATCCAGATATAATAATCCTCACTTGAAAAGGAAACAGAAAGGATTGACAACAATCTCTGAAATGAAAAGAAAAATATATAGGATTGAAAACAATCCAAATGAAAAAGAGAAAAGAAAGAAAAAAATTATGGAAGTGAGGAGAAGCTTGAGGATATGCCTAATAAAAAATTGGCTTCACTGGACCTACCTAAAGGGAATACTTAAATATATTCCTGAACTTATATTTATGGAATAGGTCTTTTACTTGTAAAGTTCTTATGAAGTTCTTATCTTTTGGGATATTCTATGTGACTTAATATTACAACATATAGTCATTCTTAAAATAAATAGAAGACTAGAACTCTTACAACTTGATGACTAGATAATCTGGTGGCTACATGGCTACAGAGTCTACAGAGTTAATTCAATTACTTGAATTTTTTCTGAAAATCTCACTATGATATTTATTTAAATCAAACTTATAGTATTTTTGCATTAAAATTTTACTGCAGTAGTTCATAATTTTTATATAGTACTAAAATTACATGAGGACAAGTAATAGTTAAGTTTGGGGGATTTTGACCAAAGGAAAATATGTTGAAATTTTCATACCTATTTTATACTGTTTTTAATGATATTGCACTTTAAAAAAATATATTTTTGATGTTTTGTTGCAGAAATGATGAATTAGGGTCATTGGAACAAAAAGATACAAAAAGAAGTGAATTTGGAGCGAAAAGGACAAAAATGTGAAGATTTGAACTAGGTCGCCGACGCCCTCAACCCCGCCGACGACTAGTTTTTCCCGAGACTACAAGACAAAATCTTCAGAAGCCCGCCGACGGCGCCCTCGAGGCCGCTAATGGCGAGATCGACGGTTATGCCTACTCAAGCTTTGGATAAGGCCAAATTTTGAATGGATGTTTAGGCAACTCTTGGGAAAACTCATCTAAAACTTTAAAAAAACATTTTGGCCGAAAAATAGAAGAGGCCCTGGAGGATCTGGAGGCCCTGGAGGTCCTGGAGAGCCTGGATGTTAGAGAGGTTCCATTAGTGTGTAACAATTATGAGGATTTCTTCGAGAAATTGTAAGAGTGGAGGGAAAGTGAGAGATTTCTTCCTCCTTGCTACTTCGAAGAGGAATTCTGTGTGCTGTAAAGAAAGGAAGAGA
>NW_018247891.1:14441-27210 GCF_001263595.1 Phalaenopsis equestris
CTATTTAATTCCTTATATTAAATAGGGGAACTTGTCGGCCAATACATTGGTTTCGCAGACCAAACGGATGTCATAACTTTCTTTAGTTTATTTGATCGAGCCTCCCTCTCAATTCTTGCGTTCCTCCTTCGGGCTAGATACCTGATTTGAGATAAAGTGCTCTTTCATCTAAACTATGAAAATTATGGGGTCAGTTTGACTTCATCTTTTTCAAAACTAAATTTTTTAAAACGTCCTTCCGAAGCGGGCAACGAGATTTCAATTCCGATGACCGACAACTTCTTACGGGCAAACCCCACACCAAAAATAGTGCCGACAGATACGTATACTTGCGTTGACAAATTTGACTTTAACATTATTGAATATTATATTTATACATCTTAATCAAATTAGTCACTTCTATAAAGTCGCGATCAAGTCTTTTGACGCCGTTGCTGGAAGTTAAATCTTCTAGTAGCTCCATCAAATTCTTGTATTTGTCGATTTACAAAAAGTAGGGCAATGTCGGTCAATGATGATGAGGTCAATAATCTCAATTTAGTCCATTCCTTGTGTTAATTTCTTATAACATAACCCTCAGAGATGATAAGTTCTGTATAAGGCTCATTAAGAATCCAATAATGCCCCTAGTGAAAGCATGGTGACATCAAACTATTCTGAGGCTCATGCCTTCTAAAATTTTTTTAGTGCATTTTAATCTTTTAAGGCTTATAACCTTCTGAAATTTTTTAAATGTATTTGTACGTTCTGAGACTTATAGTTTTGTAAGTTTCTTAATTATACTTGTCAACCACGTGCACTCATGGAGCCTTTCCAGTGATAATGAACTTTCCCACTACTAAATTCGCTTCAAGGCTACCTCATGGACACGCCTTCCAGAATTATGGTAATAGATAATGTCTATCGCTTGCCTAAGAAGTTTTCAAAATAAAATTATTTTCAGTACTAGGTTCTCATCGAGACTAAATTATTAGTGTGTCTTTCAGAATATGAGTAGAGACTGAGCACACCACTAAGAATATTAGACCTATATGAAGTTATGTGTCAAAGTATTATTTGAGAATAATCACCCATATGAAAGAGGTCATAAAAAATTCATCAACGATGTTTGACCTATATATATATATATATAAAGCAATTAAAAATCCATCAAGGATATTATACTTATCATAAGTTTTCTGTAAGAGATGTTTAGCCACATTAACTTGTACAAAAAAAGTTGAATGAAATTCACTAAGTATGTGAATTTTATATTTAGTTCAAATATAACATTGAATGGTGAAGAGAGTGAGAATGAAGCGATTCATGGAGTGTTGGTGTTCATCTCTAGAGAGTTTTTGAGTTTTCTTCCCGTTTTTTTCTTTTGGTGAACTGCTTTGTTCATCTTCTTCTGATATGGCTTTCACATATCGTGAAACTGCTCCGTTTTTTTTCTTGATGTTGTTGTTGGGAATCTTAAAGATCTGGGAAATTCTATTTTCCCGTCCTCATTTAAAGACCAACCAGTGGATAGTTCTTCTTCAGGTTTACTTAAAAAGTCCTCATGGAAGAATGGTAAGTCAGCTTTATTCTTGCAAGAAGAAGAAACTAATCTTCTGGTTGAGCCTCTGAAGTTCATGTTGGTAGGTAAATTTGCATTTGCTTACCCTAAATTGGAAATTATTAGGAAGTTCTTCTCAGAACTTAAATTATCTGGTAATTGAAATTTAACTCTTATAGATGGTAGAAATCTTATGATTAAAGTTGAAAAAGAAAAGGATTATATGTATATCTTTTCATAAAAGATTTGTTTAATAAAAAAATCTTACATGAAAATTTTAAAATGGACTCTTGAGTTTAATTCTATGGAGGATTATACGAAGTTCATGTCGATCCGAAGAGCTCTCTTTCAACCTTCTATGAAGACCTCTCATCCAAAGGAAGGTTGCCCATCATATTGCAATGACACACCCTCTGCTTAATCGAATAACCCCTTCCAAGGATGAGGAGGTACCCATGAAGGGTTCCCTCCATAAATCATGCCAAAGATCTATCAACCGACCGACAAATTTTTAGCTTATTGAGCAATGATCACACGGTCCAGTTGAATAATTACGAATACATATTGATGCCAGTAGCGGTTAACAACAGTTACAAATATACCAACATCGGTCACAAATATGTAAAGGTATAATAGTTCTTTAACCACTTATAACATTCCTATTTAATGACATGCAAACATTTAATTTACTAGGACTACCCCATAACCTACAAATAAGGAGGTCATTCTTTTAGGAAATACTAATGAATATATTCTAAGAGAACTTGTATTACTGTATGCTTTATCCTCTACTCTCTCTCTACTTTCTTTCTCTATTCCTCCATTTGTCCAATCTTTTTTCCATAGGGCGAGACCGGAAGGAAATTTTGGGATTCAACATGCAAAAATAAATTTTATATCGAGCCATATGGATTTGTTTTGGAATTCAACATGTAAAATTTTGCGATTCAACATGCTGCTACGAGTCCTTTTTTCATACATACCGCTGTAGATATGCATAAAAACAAATACATCTTTAAGTTTTATATGTTGAATCCCAAAATTTTACATATGCATCCCAATACTAAAACCATGCTACTACGAGTCCTTTATATTTTACATAAATACCGCTGTAGAATTGCATGAATATGTGTATTTCCTTTTTTAGAAGTTAAAATGGTGATGTTTTTAATGTCATATAAAAGTCTTGAAATGTATGTAAAAAATAAAGTCGAGATGTTACATAGACAAATACATAGGAATTGGGTGATAGGTTGGGGTTGTAAACGAGCCAAACTTGGCAAGCCCTAGCTCACCTTGTGTTCGACATGCTAAAAAATACTATTGTTCGAGTTCGACTCATTTTTATATTGAGCACAAAAAAAATTTGTTTGTATTTTGCTCGTTTGCTTAGTGAGCCAAACTCGAGCTATTTGCGGAGAAATAATCGTTTTGACAGCCCTAATGACATAACCATAAGATAACCTAGTCACGCAACCGTAAGATGTTAAAGGCAGATGCAAAATTTAAATCTTATTATTTATATTAAAATATTCATTTAAATAGAATTTAATATATTTTTATTTTATTCTTGTTAATAATTTTAATTGATTAAAAAACTTTGTAGCCTTCAGCCAATTAAATTATTTAAAAATAATACTCATTAATTATATATATGTAAGCAATGGGTAAATTTTTATTTATATTCAGCTCATTCATATAATCAATGCAAAAATAAATGCTTCTATTCGAATCGTTTTTTTAGCAAACGATAAATACCCCAAAAAATAAACTTTTGATATTGTTAACTTTGTTATTTTACAGGGTTTTTAGTGCTCCAAAAGCAATAACTTTCCATTGGTCATAATTTTCATATTTTACAGGGTTTGTAGTGCTCCAAAATCCGAATGCAATGCATTGCAGCCGGAACCAACGTGAAACAGTGGTTGTTATTCAGATGTCCGGGCAAAAACTCAGGGACAAAAACCCAGATGTAATGGAGGAGGGAAGGAATCAGATCTCGCCCTCATAACTATATTCGAGCTGTTGTCCGGACATCCCTCATAACTACATTCGAGCTGTTGTCCGGACATCCAAAATTCGGATGTAATATCTCTTAAAATAGCCTTAGTAAAATTATAAAATAATTACATACATCCACACAATTCTTTTGTTTTTATTTCTGTAATATTTATTTTTTAGAATTTATTTTTAGAATATTTTCATATTAAAAATTAATGTAGGAAAAAAATGTATTTTTTTCTAAAAAAAGAAATGATAATGATACTTCTGATGTCATGTTGAGTGGTATGTATACAGATACTGCATGTAAGTGCTCCTTCGAATTAACCAAACTGAGTTTATTAAATCGAAGACGTGGGCCCCACGCAAATTTTTCTCCAATGTTTTTGACGTGACACTTCAGGCCTCTGCGGCTGTCCTGCTTTCCTGTCTCTTCTCAGCGCAGCTCTTGCGGGGCCTATTCCGGCATCACGTGATTCTATGGCCCATTTATTTATTTATTTATTTATTTATTTAAATTAGAGAATTTAGGTTGTCTTAAAGCTGTAAAATGAATCCATCTCATCTTGCATTTGCATTAAGACTATATCATAATTATTTGAATTAATAATAAATAAATTTTATTATTATTATAAATTTTATAAATTAAATAAACTAAACCTGAACTTAATCTAATTTATCTATTTATGATCATGAATCAACTCATTATTTATTTATATATATATTATATTTATTATTGATGAAATGTTTTCTACGAGTAATTAGATAGAACAAGTTCTTTAAATTAATCTGTTCATATTCCATTGTTTTTTCTTTCTTAATAATTCATTCTTATAAAAAAAGTATTTATCATAGATATGTTCATTTATTTTCTTATTTGATTTATTAAATTGTTCATTTATTTATAATTTTTTAATATTTTATTAGAATTTTTATATAAAATTTTACATTCTTGTTTATATTTTTAGCTCGTTTAAATCTTTGTTCACTCGTCATAAACAAATCAAGTTCAAGTATTGAAAAAAGATGAATAAATTAAGCTCGAACCAAGCTCATGTGGAGCATGAACGATTTATAATTTTATGAAGCCAAGTCCAATCTTTGATGTACTCTGCTCGATCATAAATCATGTTATCCATAAATGTTGATTCTTTTTAATATACTCAAATATATCATAATTAAACTCCAAGCCAGATTTTGACTCAAAACTTGTTTTGAATAAGTCTGAGAATAGATTCGATTGGATCATATTAATGTATATTAGTTAAATTTAATTTAAAATTAAAAAAAAATAATTAGTTTATAGCTGTTGCATTATAATTTTTAATTTGTTTAGTTGATGTCCTATAGCTCATGCAAAAGATTCTGGAGTGTCCTATTCGTATGGAATCTTTTAATATTCATGATTTCGAATAAATTCAAGAACAAAACTAACTCAAAGTTCGATTAGGTATGGCTGGGCCCTGTGGAGGATCATATATTAAAACAAAAAAATGAAGAGTAAGAATTTTATAACAGATAGCGTGGTGTCACCTCTCAAAAGAGTTTTTAGAATTTCAATGACCCAAAATACATTCAAAATTCGAATGACCCGAATATAAACCAAATAGTTATCTTGCTCACGCTCGACTTTACGAGAAAATATTACGTCCGAACATACGCAAGTCTAGATGACCAATCACGGGGCACAACGCCACCCACAAAGGATGTTGTGAGATATGTACTTCCTGACATAGAAATGAGACGAAAAAGAACACAAGCAAACATAGATCGTTTACGTGGTTCGATCCAACTGGATCTACGTCCACGGGAGGGAATCAATCAAATATTTCACTAAGGCAAACGAAATGGAGAATACATAGCTTATACATAGAGATGAGCCCTCATCTTCCTTCTATGGCCTCCCTCTCAAGCGACACCTTGATACAAGGCCTCAAGATGCTCTCCTCCTCTCTAACTCTATAGCTATTCTCTCCTCCTTTGTGGTAGCTTAAGATATTTTCTCCCTTTTCTCTCCTAAGCCTCACACTCTTAAGATTTCTTCCATTGCTCTCCTAAGCCTCATACCCTCTCTATTTATAGAAGCAAGAGAGTGGTAGGTAGGAGGTAGGTGAGCGGTAGGTGGGAGGTAGGTGAACGGTAGGTGAACGGTAGGTGAGATGTGGTAGGTGAGGAGGTAGGTGAAGAACGGTAGGTGAGATGTGGTAGGTGAGCGGTACCACATTACAAAAGTGCCCTTTTACTTTAGTTCATTAATTGGGGGTCAAAATAACAAAGGAGATGTCTGACGATATGAGATATCGCGGTTGGCCGTCCGGACGTGCGATTTCTGAATGTAATATTTTCTCCAACTATATACCATTATATCAAATAAGAGTTGGTTTTTAAATATATCTTGCTTACCACTTCATCCAAGTCGAATTGGACTTATCTCATTAGTCAAAATAATCTAACCTTGGTCAATGCATGAAAGCACGAACAATAGACTCACAACTACAAGTATTTTAATCAAATATACTCAGCCTTAGAGACAATTAAGAGGAAGTAACCCACTCAATAAAGCAACTCACTCAACTTAGCATCATGGAAATTCTCAGTGAAGCTAGCCACCAATTTCACATGAACTTGCTAAACGAGTTCTATATACATTCTCTATGAAAGCAAATTTGGTTCATTTTGTAGAAAGTATTTATCAAGTTTAGCAATAAAGTGTTACAATTGTCACATGATGGGAGTATTTTTGTTTCAGAGTTTATAGATACATTAAATTAGCCCACAAATTTTTCAATGAGACCAAAATTAATTCCCTTTATACACTATAGGGCTTATTTAGCTCATATTAAATGAGTTGGAGGACTAAATTAATATTTTATAAATTTTAGGGCTAAAATAACCAGTGAAAACCATTAGGAGAACAATTTAACACTTTTTCTCTTAAGCTTGGTTATATTCTTTTATTAAATTAGCCTTTTCATGCGGTACATCAATGCAAAACTATAAATTTATGGTTAAGGGGGACACTCATTTATGTCTTTAAATCTTACACTTTGAAGTAGTTTAGTTGAACATTTAAATTTCTTTCTTTATGCCACTTGTTTCTTTATCTTAATGCATAATATATGCGGATAATTGGCCTCCATGGGCCCGTAATATAATAAATGAGCTTTCTGGACCAATTCTCGATTAATGGATATTTGAAGGACCGCATGATTCGAAGGCCATCATATACCTAGCCTAATACATTAAACCTTCCTATGAAATCGGCCTAGCGAACCAACCTGTCAGACTAAAGTGTAGATCATTACATTCCTAGGAGCTATGATGGTTCTCATACTCGGTAGCAAAATTTACCTTAGATGGTGATTCTCAAGATTGCCAAAGAGTAAAATTAAGAATCAACATTAAAATGATTGGCATGTGCCCCATCATTATTTAGGAGCACCAGACACTTGTGTTACAATCTATTTAGCAAGACATCATTAACAGATTTCATACCGTACAATTCATAATTTAATATTGTTTTCTCTTTACGTATGAAGAGAAGAGCTATCTGGCCAGAGGAATCAATTGATCTATTGGTCTCTCTCTTTCTCTCTTATTTCTTAGAAAGATATCATATAATTTCCTCCGTCTTACCAGAGAGTAATTATCAGAGATATAAAAAATTTAGATCCGGAAAACACGTCCATCCCTTTCTCTTACTCACTTTATGCAAATTTCTCCTTTTGATGAACTCACAAATTATATGAGACCCTCAACACTCATTCTTATCAATAAAATTTATTTTTTTATGGATAAATTTAACTTTGCCAAAGGTTATGTGTGTGTTAATTTTTTTTTGTTCATAATATTCATTTATTTTTGTCAAGTTCACACTATATACAAAATTCTAATCCTCAATATAATCACTCTACTTAATAATAGATCAAACCCAAAATATGCTTCAATAATCAAATCCCTTAAAGTTGTGCTCAAACATCCATAAAATTGGTCAAAAAAAATATCAATAAAAATCTCAATTAGACGCATTCGAGCATTAACCCATCTTTATATATATATATATAAAAGTGGTATTTGAGAATACCGCTCCTCATATGTGTTATCCGTCCCTATAGGGATCGAACCCGGATCGGATGGGTCTTACGACTGACAGTTGTCTACTAACTTGTCACTATATATATATATATATATATATATATATATATAGTATAGAGCATCATTGCGAGGGGAATATAGAGAGGGAAAGATAGACAAAAATTAACTGTACAAAGCGCGTAACCTTTACTCGTAAAAATAACCTTTATTTATAGACCTAAGGGGTATGGGTTTAACATTACAGTTATATCCTCTATTCATTAGTTTTTGTGAGGGTTCTTTAGTGTGCCGGATACAATGGTCGATGTAGGTTCGTCCGATTGGTATAATACTGTCGGTCAGTCTGTATAAAACCGACCGTTGCATATCAGTCCAACAAGTCAGCTCTAGGCCAATCATCTCTCCATTTAGTTGATTGAACTTTGGTTCGATAATACTGGTTTTTTTGGGATCCGGGGTTAGCGATCAGTTGGTAGGTTCTTCCATCCATCGTCGTTATACTTGACTGTAGGATTGCCTCAAGATTTGTGATAACATATTTTTCCTACAAATTTTAGTTCCTTAATTTCCTTACTTCTAGAAAGTTGTACTGAAAAAAATAAAGGAATATTTTCTTGATACAATAATATAAAGCATGAATGCAATTTATGATAACATAATTATTTGATAAATGTCTTCCATAGTTTTTCGTGTGCAGACTGCTATAAATAGACCATAAGGGAGTGAAAGGTTGCTCCTTGTTCGTCTTCCTTTTGTGTGAATTTTCTGCTACTTGGGTCTGCTGTGATGCCTGTTGAAGGAGCGTCCTATGATGAGTATCATGACATATACACACTTATTAAGGCCCTCGAGGGTATGAGAGCCAAGGCCTAAAAAGGTGAGTTGAAGAGAAAACCGATGGAAGAAATACCTCTGAGGGAAACAAGCAAAAAAAGAGTGGTGAAGAATATAATGGCTACTGAATAAGAGGATTAGATAGCTCTTTCGACTTGTTCACTGGTTTGCAGTAAGAAAGACTTTGAGAGAAAATCGAGGGGCAATCGATAGATCCTCCAGTAGAGCCCATAGTCACTGTTGATGATCCCACTGACACGTCCAAGGTACCTGCCCAACATTTCTCTGAGCCATCAAACCCTCCAGCTGCTAAAGTCAAACAGGCAGCAGGAAGTGACCTCTCACCCAAAGTACTAGAAGTTGATCTTTCTTTTCTGGTCGGAGGACAGGTTGCAATTTCTATCATTATGTTCGAGGGGTATCAACTTATTGGTATGGGCTTTCAACTTGTTAATAAATGAAATAATTTTTTTTTCATTTATATTGCTTTTTGGTGTAGTCATTAGATCCTGATGATCGACTCTCTTTTGGTAGATCTTGGTGCTGATCCTTTTGAGGATGCTACAAACATGTAAGAAATGTCGGCCGAAGGTAAGAAGCTCCATCATGAGGGACAAGAGATGGACCACCAAGGTAGTCTCGATGTGGCCAAGGAAGAAGGGATTGAGGGACATCAAATGTCTTCTGATTCTCTTGTGCACTGCCTTGTCGAGATGGAGGAGCTTTTTGCCTAGGCCATGGTGCATTGTCATGGAGATGATGTCTATGAGTAGCTGCATGTATGGAGAGAATGAATTGGATGGAAGGAGAGGTTGCTCCCAGGCATAGGGAGCTCATGACCTATAAGGGGAGATGACTGTCGTCCGGGACGAGATGGTGCGGCGTCCCTCAAAACTGACCGTAATTGGGGGAACCTTCTCCCATTTTGGGGCTCTAGTAGGGATCGGGCGAGCTGAGTATTTTATGGGGGATTGGTTTTGTATGAGAGGCTGCTTTGTCGAGCATTTTATGGGGGATTGGTTTGATGTGAATACTCTAATTGTTCCTCCATCGCTCTTCTGAGTTATAATGAAATATAGCCGGTATGAAAAGTAAATTAAGTTTTAAAGAATACTCATCACTTTAATGTTTAAAGACCAATTCTATAAGTATCCTAACATCCTACAATTTCAATTTATTCATCACAAGAGAAAGGTAAGAAAATTCTACTCACAATGCGTAAAGAAAACACCACAAATCATCATCTTATAATAAAGTACATCTACTAGAATTGTCTTTACAAATAGTACAAGAAAATATAAAACACAATAATTAGCGTTTTACCTAAGAAAATATATGAAAATTCCTTCCCAAAAGGTTTTCAAGTGCTCCTTTCAATGCTTATTATATTCCCTTATAGAATTCTATTAAATTCCTCTCTAATCTCTCTAATAAAATGGAAAATACCAAACCCTAACTCTACACTAAGACTCCTTTACCTTCCTTCACTTTAGAAGGTTCCCCCCCCCTCTCATCCATCTTCCCTCGAACTGCTTAAATCGAGCCAGTAACTTCCTAAGTTCCTGCAAAAACTACAGAAAACTGCACAGAAACTGGCCAACGCCTTAGCGTCATAGGGCTAGCGCCTAGGCGCCAGATGGGTACAATCGCCTAGGCTCCCAACAAGCTAGTGCCAAGGCACTTAGGTGGAGAGCCTTGGTGCCCAAAAGCTGGCACCTAGGCGCCCGTCTGCTAGTTCCAATATGGTATGTTTTGCCCCTGCTTCGCTCCATTTCAGCTTCAATTCACTCCACATGTCCTACTTGTTATACCTGCAAGAAAAACACAAATGTACCATTCTTTGAAGTACAATTTTATCCAAAGGTAGGTGCAAAATATAAATGAAATTAGGCATGCTTTAGGATATATGAGCTGCATACACTCTTCGATGTCAGCTCATGTGGGATTTACGCCAGCTACTACTCTTTTCTCACCCTCTTCTTTCTGTGATCACTGAGCTCCTCTTCTTGTCATTGTTATGACTTCACGCTTGCCACATCTCTTAGGATGTTGAATGCAAAACTGTTTAAGAGACACCTAAGGAATATATCATTGAAAAATGAGTGAGAGGGAGGTGGGAGAGCAATAACATAATAATGACCAGAAAATTTGTGTTTTCTTTATTCATGAAATGACCCCCTTATTTATAGTAATGGGTCATCGTACAATTACACGATGTACCCCTAGAGTACGCAGGTAAGGCAAAAGTGTTTGTGTCTATATATAAATATGGCATACGAGGCCCACAAATATTTGGTCGGGAGGAGCTGTGCGACCACTAATCCCAGTTGCCAACGAGCCGGGCGACAATTAAACCGAGTTTCCATTAGGCCGAGCAACTAATGGGTTAGCCGGCCATTAGGCCAGGTGGCCTTTAAGCTGGACGGTGGCATGCTGAGACTGGTGCTAACTACTCTAGAATTGACGTTTTGTTTTGCTGATTTGGTTTGCCCTGGATGGTGGGCATTTCTTCCGCATGAACCTTGTCAAGTAGACTCTTTATGAGCTAATCTCCTCTTATTTGTCTTGGAGGAATTATCCTCCCGGTACGTGAGAGCCTAGCGCGCGGTTCTGGATAGTCTTTAGAGAGCTCCGCAATGCCACGTCATCTTTTCCACCGATCGCTAGACAAC
This sequence comes from Phalaenopsis equestris, assembly GCF_001263595.1. NCBI lineage: Eukaryota > Viridiplantae > Streptophyta > Magnoliopsida > Asparagales > Orchidaceae > Phalaenopsis > Phalaenopsis equestris. The sequence continues at coordinate 25,584 of NW_018247891.1, forward strand.
CATTAAGATTCATGCCGACACTTTTTAAAGTATATATATAATAACAAAAGATTTGTAAGCTTAATTCTATTAATTTACAAAATAATACCTAAACTTCAATTGTTTACATACGTCATCTTATCAATGCATAAAAAGGTGCATCTCTCATTTTTTATAAGTTAAAATATTGTTATTTTTAATATGATATGAATGAGTAGGATGATATAAACATAAAAAAAATAAAATTTAGAACTTATAAAGTAAATAAATACTAATTTGGTGGTATGCATGTGAACGACACTTAATTCCTATATTTTTACGTATCTAACATCTAAATTTTACTTTTTACATTGATAACAACGAAATCTTTCATATCACATACAAATAACATCATTCGAACTTTTAATAGCTAAAACGCCCCTTTTCATACTTATGAAAGTTCTCATGTTTGATATATGTGAAAGTTGAAGTATAGGCGTAAGTTTTGTAAATACATAAAAATCGAGTGGTATATATCTAAATCTTCAAATGATTTATGATCTAAATTCATTCCTGTCATTCTTAACATCAACACAACCACGGCCACGCTCAGGCTCCCAGCCTCGTCTGCTTATGCCAGAAAAGACCTTCATTGGCTACGCCAACCTCACTTTTTTCTACTATTCGGTCTCTTAAGAAGCTCCTCCTCTTTCCCCTCACCCATATCTCTAATTCTTATCTCTGTCTCCCTCACTTGAGCTAAAGAACAAACACGCAGGAAAGGGACCTCACAGAAGGAACAAGATAAGAACCAAAAGGGTGCAGGGAATTCAGCAGTAATTGCATTTTAGCTGAGAATAGAAAAGCTAGAAGAAGAGTAGTTGAGCTACTCCATAATATGCTCGAAGGTCATATTAATTTACCAATATTGCGATTTCTTGATTTTTTTTTGTTGTTATGTTGTTCTTGAAGAATAGCAGATTCAATGGACTTCTGATCTTCTCTTTAATGTAAGAAAGGAAGATAAAATGAATATATTTAACTGTTTTAATAAAACTTCTCAGCTATAATTTATAATAGAGTTTAAATCAACTATAAATTAAATTAAGATTAACAAACAAAATGATTAGTATGTGGGATATAATATTCTGCTGCAACATGTACATTTTTAAAACTGGCGTTTTACTAAATCCCACAATGATTTAGTAAATTAAAGATATAGGAAAAAATTGAGGTGAAATTGGATTTATTAAAACGAGAATTTAGAAATTGTCATTATTTTTGTCTGAAAATTATAAGTTAAATCTTGCTTAAATGAGTTCTTCAGCTGCCCTAAAAGGCTAAAAGCGAGTACCCTACTTTTATACTTAACAATAATTAGAGCCAGCTTCACTAGAATTTGGACCACTTCAACCCATCATGGTCAAATAATATAGGTGATAGGTGCAGGACAACCATTAAAATAGCTATGAACATTCATTTCAAAATTTAATAAGAAATTACGTCATTATACCAAAAATACTAAATTGCATTAACATCTATCGATGAAAGATAGAAAAGCTGTGCTCCCTTGTAAGAGTTGCCAGCCCATCTAAAATGAAGTTCAATTTACTAGAATGGTAAAATTGCAGTGAGCTGTTCAATCCATAGTCATATATATATATATATA
>NW_018247891.1:27239-37145 GCF_001263595.1 Phalaenopsis equestris
GTAGAAATATATATATATATTTCAAAAAATAGACTACTGCTCAAGGACTGTGCAGGAGATAAATGCAGCAAACCAGCAGCAATGTTGTTTTTTTTCAAATGCGGTAGAAGAGATGAATTGCAGCTGGCCTTTCTTTTAGGTAAACATCATTAGTAATTGCCATTCGCATGACGAGAAATAAATGATCTAAAGTTTAAGGGACATTTGGTTAGCTAAGAAAGGAAGAGTATAGAAGGAATAAATTAGTTTAAATGTGATGTATTTAGAATATTAAGGAATTATTTTGTTCAGAATAAAGTAAATGCATAAGCTTATATTTATTATGTTCGATCGAAAATAAAATCAATGTCAAATATAACCAATCCGTAATAGCTCTTATGAGTTGCCGAGAAGCAGCAGCAAAGGCATCCAATGGTAGCTGCAGTAGTGCTGTCGGGTGGCGATGGCATCGAGCAATAGCCAGCGATTGAAAGGATGCCACTTCATGTGTTGGTATTGGCGACAAGGGCCACAATTAATAATGTTTTTGGAAATCACCAAGTTTTGTGAAATTGGAATACTCTGGTTTTGGATTATAAAAATGGAATATTTGTTCTATAGCATTAGGAGTGCATTACAAACCTAATGCAGTTATATGATATCACTGCCTTTTATTTTTTCATAATGTAGATAATATGATAACACTGCCTTTTATTAGCTTAATGACTGAAATAAGAAGCAGCATTAAGCGCCTATGAAAATGCAGTCATAACAGAAAAAACAATTGTGTGGAAGAATATTCTTTAGCAACCTCACAAAAATTCGCACCAAAAGTATATCTTTGTGCTGGATTTGGATGAACAATTGCATAGCACATTCAAATTAGAATTATCCAATCCACATAGGTTTAAGTTATCAAAATCATCAAACCACCAAGACATTCCATCCAACCAAAAAAAAAAAAAAAAAACAATATTAATGTTTGATAAAAAGTCCATTAAATCTACTTTTATTAATCCAATCAGCGTGTATATGATTTTCAAAAATAGCTTTCTCAGAAAAGATATTCTTAAAGTAGATTTCTTGATTCCAAAAAATAACATCATTTTCAACATGCATTATACACAAAATAGTCACAAGGAAGACGAATTACTTCAACGGAAGAAGGGAAGATGCATATTTTATAGTTAAGAAAGGATTAGCCTATTTAAGTTTGTTGAAGATGGATAAATAGATAGTCCCCAAAATGTCAGAAATAGAATTTCTATCACTATGACGGTTATTAAATACAGAGGCAATAATACAGTCCTTAATACGAGAGTATAACCTCAGTTTGAACAAGCTAGCAATTTATTTGGTTTCCGAAGCAACTTGGGACTTGATGGGGCCATAAAAGGATCAAAACCAGTTAAAACGAAGAGTATAAGAGTTACAATATTTCCATAAAATATTTTCTTTGCATTACAAATTGAGAGTTGAGAATAAGCTTAAACCAATTCCACCATTTTCTTTTGTGAAAATAGTTTAATTCTAGTAGATGAGATAAAATTTCATTGAATAACCTCTATCATAAGAAAAATTAAAAAAAAATCAAAAATTAAAACTGGTTATCATCTTTGGGGATGAAAAGTAAAGATAATCTCTAAGATAAATAATTTTTAATGGATATCAATCAAGATAAATACCAAAAACAACATAAATATAAATAGTGATTTAATAACTTCTTAAAATTAGATCACATTATTTAGGGTTGTTGACCTCACTTTTGTGATGGCATTTTCTCTCTATTGAAGTCTAAGATCTAGCCTTTGGATTTTCTAGTGACATTCTTTGATGCCTAGAGATGGGACTAACACCCATCTAGAACTTTAAATCTATACCACATTCACTTACGATTTTCATAGGTTATGCCCAAACTCACAACTATTGGTTGAGATGATTAGGATTTAACCCGATAAAGCCCCCAGTTGAATTCCTATAGGCGGAGAATGCTTTAAGCTACACATGGAGTTTAGAGGCCTAGGAATCCTTATGATGATCTACTGACCACCCTCAAAACCCTCTTTGTCTAGAAGAAGCACATTGGGCATGAGGCTAGTTCTAGGCACAATAGGGGTTCATCCTTTGTACAAAAACCCTATACTAAAATAAAAAATTCCTAAAAAAAAATTTTAAATTAAAAGGAATTTGGTCCACTAAGGTTATGCTTAGGACCTACCTAATGCCTTTACTGAAAACCTAAACAACCTTAAAAAATTAATAATAAGAAAGAACATTAATAAATTTAAAAAACCCTAACACTAAAATTATCAAGTTTATAAAAAAATTAATTAAAATTAAAATTAACCTAAGGTAAGACTAGGTGGCCAACCAACTATAAATAATTCAACCAATCATGATATAAAATCAAACTAAACCTAATCTGAAGACATTAAAATTAAAAACAGTCAATTAGCCCAAAATCAAGATAAATTTAAAAATAAAATTCCTAAATAATTTGTCACTAGAACCTAGAGGCCTAATTACCTAAGGCTAAGCCCAACTACTCAAGGGCCTAAGCCCAAACCCAGAAAGGGCCCATAAACAGTGACCCATCAACTAACCGTAAATGCAAACCAATGACTCCAGTGACCTAACATGATACAACAACCCAACAAAAATTTAAAGTAAATTAATTAAAAGCTTAAAAAGATAAAAAAAAAAGACAAAATTTCACACTTCACCAGGATTCCCAACACTTTGGGACCTATGTCCAACTAACCCAAGTTCAATCCTTGGGGAGTTAAACTCAGGCTAAAAATAAGTCAAGACACCCAAAATAGGCTTCTCCAATCACTCCAAAGCCTTACCATGCTCCCTTCACCTCCATTGGAGCTTTCATGGTCAAGAAAAACATGCGTAGAGAAAGCATTCTCCCACTGCCCAGGACCTTTGAAATCCCTCTGCTCATCCTCTAAAAGGCCACCAGAGCCTCCCAAGCATGTCAGGGATCCCCCTATGGCCTCCCATGGCTATTTAAAGCCCCAAACTGAAAGCATCTCACCACACTCAAGCTCCCCAAGCTTTCACATTAACTCTCTATTTTCAACACAAAAGTTGCTCCTACAAACTCTAGCGACCACCTCCCACCATCCTTAAGGGATTACTCTCTCTGTCCTTAAGAATATCCACTTAATTTTTCCAAGGATAGAGGACTTCCCTAACACCGAAATCCCTAATTTTTTTTCAAACTTGTATTTATTTTGAAAAATAATTATATAAAAAAATTGTCATTAGAAAAATACAATTTCAAATGGAAATTAACAAGGAAACTTAACAATGAAGATGAGGAAATGAGGGAATCATTGGTAAAAGCTCTCTTGGATCCCGAGATCAGCTTAGCTTAACTTGCTAGTGCTTCCTCGAACAAGGTTTATTAGTGAAGGGAAGTCCAAAGTTTCATTCAATGATGAAAATCTATTGTTAGGAATAATTGAACATAATTATCCACTATAAATCTTTGTGAATGTTAACAACACCACACTTTCAATGTTGTTTATTGACCCGGGAGCTTCCATCAACATTATGAACTTGAGGATACTTGCATATTTGGACATTAACGCCCGTATACTGACAACATATAAAGTGATACTACTAGCCTTCAACCAACAAGGAGAAAGGGTCATTGGTTCAATAATGTTACTTTAATAATCGATGATTTGGTAAATTTGGCAAAATTCCATGTCATATTCTGAGACATCCTTCAATGCCCTATTGGGTCGATCGTGGCTACATGAATACAAGATGGTTCCTTCATCGTTACACCAATGCATCAAATACTTGATGACCCTCAGAACTCGTCATTCGTGGCCACCGCCAATTCTCTCGTCGTGGTTGTAATGTGGGTCTTTTGATTGAAAGGAGTCGCCACTCTGTTCATCTATTTTATTGCTCTAATCTCTAGTTAACTTATTCTCTTGAATCAGGTCAAATATTTCAAGATTCTAAGAAACTAGGAGAAGAAAGGAAAAGAGCAAAAAATAGAGAACATGAGAAAAGAAATGTCGAAAGGATTTTTCATTGTGGTAGTCATTATAGAGAAATGATTTCTCATATATTTCTCATATAAGGAAAAAAGGAAAACCACATGAAAATAAAAAGCCAGAGATTTTAGGTATATCACGTATTCTGAGTTCTTAATTTTCCTGTAGGAGCAAGCTCCTATAGTTAATTACATCTTAGATAGTTAAAACTGTCTAAGAAAACTTCTGATTCTCACCAACACTCGTTCTTCTAAGAAATGTCAACGTCAAGGAAAGAAACATCAAATTTTTTATTCCTAGGGTAATAGATTTCTAAGAATCCGATTCTACCCTAAGGTTTTGTTTTGTTTTTGTCATGTCGTTTTGTTTTTGTTTGCCATGTTGTTTTGTTTTGCCATTTTGTTTGTTTCTGTCATGTCATGTCGTCATGTTCTTTTGTTATCTTGAAATTTCATTTCTGAATGTTGTCCTGCAAAATAGAGTTAGCACACCATATAACATGCAAAGGAAATCTAAAGCGAAATTTTTTTTCATGTCTCTAATAAACCTGAAAAATAGAACACGATCAACATAAAATCATGTTTTCAGATTTATCAGTTTTGGTTGGTCATTTAATCGATTGAATAATTTTTAAATGACTCGGTCAAGATGTCTATGGCTCCGTCGTTCCGGAGCCGTAAAATATTGAGATTTACTTAGCCCAAAAGGTGTTTAAACTAGGACCGAAAGATTCTTGCCAGCAACCATAGATTGCACCGTCCAAGAAATCTTTGTAAATCTAAACACAGATGTTCTAGTTTAAGTTTTAATGAATTTTATGTCGTTTATGTCAGTGAGTTAGATTTTTATGATGTCATTTGTCTTAAGTCATATGTTGATTAAACCTGAGAGAGTTTAATTGAAACCTAAGATTTAGGTTTAATGAAGATGATTCAGGTTCAATGTAGGTAGAACCTAGAGTTTTAAGTCCAATGTAGATAGGACTTAAGATGTCTTAGGTTCAATGTAGGTAGAACCTAAAGATTGGAAATGGTTTAAGTCCAATGTAATTAGGACTTAAGATGTTTTAGGTTCAATGTAGGTAGAACCTAAGAATTGAAAATGGTTTAAGTATAATGTGAGTAGGTAATTTAGGTTCAATGTAGGTAGAACCTAAAGATTGGAAATGGTTTAAGTCCAATGTAATTAGGGCTTAAGATGTTTTATGTTCAATGTAGGTATAATCTAAGGGTTTAAAATGATCTAAGTCCAATGTAGTTAGGACATAAAATATTTTAGGATCAATGTAGGTAGAACCTAATGTTTTAAAATGGTTTAAGTCCAATTAGGACTTAATATGTTTTAGGTTTAATGTAGGTAGAACCTAATGGATTAAAAGTGGTTTAAGTCCAATGTGAGTAGGACTTAAGGTAATTTAGGTTCAATGTAGGTTGAACCTAAGGAAAATTGATTTAAGTCCAATGTAGTTAAGACTTAAAATATTATAGGTTCAATGTAGGTAGAACCTAAAGTCAATTTAGGTTCAATATTGAACCTAAGATTTGAAATAGTCATAAGTCTAATATGGTTATGAGTTAGAGTTGATTCGATTTAAGTTCAATGTAGGTTGAACTTAGAGTTTAAGTTAATTTGGGTTAACTTGAGTTGAACCTAAGAGTTTGAGTTGGATCAGGTTCAAGTTGGGGTGAACTTGAAGATTTGAATTGAGTTAGATTCAAGTTGGGTTAAACCTATGGAATTGAGCTCAGTTAGATTCAAGTTGGGTTGAATCTAAGTGTTTGTGTTGATTTAAGACCAAGTTGGGTTGAACTTAAGAGTTTGAATTGACTTAAGTCTAATGTAGTTAAGACTTAAGGGTTGAGTTAGGTTCAAGTTGGGTTGAACCTAAATGTTTGTGTTGATTTTGTTGATTTAAGTCCAAGTTTAAGTCCAAATTGGGTTGAACTTAAAATTTTAAATTGACTTAAGTCTAATGCAGTTAAGACTTAAGGGTTGAGTTAGGTTCAAGTTGGGTTGAACCTAAGAATTTGAATTGACTTAAGTCTAATGTAGTTAATACTTAAGGGTTGAGTTAGGTTGAACCTAAATTTGAAGTTGAGTTAGGTTCAATTTGGGTTGAACCTAAAGTTGATGTTGACTTAGGTTCAATTTAGGTTGAACCTAAGTTAAATGTTTGATTTAGGGTTTGATTTAGGTTCAGAAGTTAAATGTTTGATTTAGGTTCAGTATATGTCAAACCTAAGTTTTGGTTAACTTAGGTTCAAGTTGGGTTGAACCTAAGTTTGAAGTTGAGTTAGGTTCAATTTGGGTTGAACCTAAAGTTGATGTGATGTTTGGGTTGAACCTAAAGTTGATGTTGACTTGGGTTCAACTTAGGTTGAACCTAAATTAAAGGTTTGATTTAGGTTCAGTATATGCGAACCTAAGGTTTAGTTAACTTGGGATCATTTGGGTTGAACCTATGTCTTAGGTTTGATTTAGGTTCAATGTGGGTTGAACCTAAGGTTGGATTAGACCTAATTGGGGTTAGGTCTAATTATGGTTTGAGGTTACTTAAGCCTAACTTAATTAAGGCTTAAGGATTAATTATTAGACTTAATTAGGGTTTAAAGGTTGTCTTAAACCTAATATAATTAACGTTTAATTTGATTAATTAGGTCTAATTAGGGGTTAGACCTACTTATGGTTTATGGTTAGTTAAACCTAATGTAAGTAAGGTTTAATTAGATTAATTAAATCTAATTAGGGGTTAGACTTAATTATGGTTTATGATTAATTAAACCTAATGTAAGTAAGGTTTAATTAAGTTAATTAGGTCTAATTAAGGGTTAGACCTAATTATGGTTTATGGTCAATTAAACCTAATATAAGTAAGGTTTAATTAGATTAATTAGGTCTCATTAGGGGTAGACCTAGTTATGATATATGGTTAATTAAACATATTGTAAGTAAGATTTAATTAGAATAATTAGACTGAATTTGGGCTAAGTCTAATTATGGTTTAAGTTGATTAGGCCTAATTTAAGTAAGGCTTAATGAGGTTAATTAGGTCTAATTAAGGTTAGACCTAATTGAGGTTTTTGGTGTTAAACCTAATGTAATTAAGGTCTAAAAGAGTTTAATTATGCCTAAATGTGGTTTAGACCTAGTTAGGGTTTATGATGTTAAACCTAATGTAGTTAAGGTCTAACTGAGTTTTAATTAGGCCTAAATGTGGTTTAGACCTAGTTAGGATTTAAGATGTTTAGGCTCAGCTAGATGGAACCTTAGTGTCTTTGTTTGGTTTATCCTGAATTCAGATTAAGTCTAGGTTGACTAGACTTGAAAGTTTTGTCATTTTGAGTCCATGGCGTTAGACTCAACGATCTTTGAGAAGATGGTTAGATCCTGTGTCATTCAGGTATAAAGATCAGGGTTTGGTCAACCCTATATGTCACAAAAAGACTAGTGTCCAAGCCTAAGGAAATCTAGGGTTAAATATGTAATTTTTAGTTTTACAATTTTGAACCTAATGATAAAATGTCATTTTTAAATTTGTAAATGGTTAAAATTTTTCATTTTAGAGTTTAAAAATGTCACTCTAAGTTTTCTAAACATTTCTGATTTTAATTTCCAATTTCTTCAATTTTTATAATTATTTTAAAGATAATTACAAAAATATGATAGAAATTAAGAAATTGAGTCATAGGGAGTATTTGTGGCCTTGGGAAAATTATGGAAGCTTCTTGAGGCTTAAAGATAATTCCCTAAAAGTTTCAAAATTTTTGAAATTATAAATAATTTTTAATAATTAAATTACTCCAGAGACTAATTAATTAATTTAAAATTAAATATAATTAATTAAATTCTGATTTTATTTCCAAAATAGTGTACTAACTGTCCTGAGTTCAGAGGTATTTTTGTTTTATTTTTGTGATTTTTGTGTGAAAAGTTATGAATTTTCAATGTTTTGGACATTTTCTGAATTTTTGAATTTCCTACTCAAAGGAAATTCCACGCGGCCGCTGACTCATACATCGTATTTTCCGAACTCTGACGCGAAGCTATTTCATTTGCTGGAATTTTACACGTGAATCCCACATGGCCCGCATTTTGAATTGTTTTGTATGGATGAAATCATGGTCCAAATTCATCACTACCGTCCATTTCTGATACATGGAAATGGACGTCATCGATTTATCATCTCGAAGATGGATAAACCGAGCGCTGCTCATTGATTTGGCTCAAGTCCTCTCTGGATCTTGGGTCAAATTCAATTATTTTTGTTTCCAGAGGATCAATCCTCCAAAGGAAGACATCCATACGGTTAACATGTTATGGATTGTTACTTCACTTCACAATGTGTGGAATCTAAGCCGAAATTAAGTTTTTAGCCCATACCTTAGCCACAGTTGATGAAGCTTCAATCTGATTGCTTTTGAAGCTTTGCCAAATAGTCAGCAAGCTTGTCCTTGCTCCAATTTAAGTTGAAATTGGCTCTGTGTAGGAGTTCAATGAAATGGTGAACTCAGTTTCACTGAACTCTATGGTAGAGGCTATGGGAAGGTCCAATTTCAGTTGGAAACTTCTTCTATGAGATCAGTGATGGAGTTTGAGCAATCAATTTGAGTTTTTGGAGGGTTTTGTGTCAAAACCAAAAATCTATCTTCAATTTTCAGATTAGAAATTGGGCTTCTACAATTGAGTACAGGGGCTCAATCCAAGGGGGTTTTGTTGCTTGAGGCAGAGGCAACAAATTTGGTCGTAGAGATTTCAGTAATTGGGCAGTGTATGGATCTCTCCTCCTGATGGAACCTCACAACAAACTCATTTATAGCCATTAATGGTGGCTTGTTGGCTCAAGGCTATGCAGAGAAGGTAGATTCTATCCTTAGAATGATCTGAGGATAAGTTCTAAAGGTAATCATCATGTGGATAAAGCTCTCCATCAATTATCCTTGGAAATCTTCATTTAGGTTTAAAATTTGAGCTTCCATTTTGGCCATCCCCCATTGGAAAGCTTGGGTGGAGTGAGTGGCAGCTTAATCAGCCTGATACAGCCTTCACCAAGTGAATTTTGTGGGTCATTTAATGATGTTGAGGAAAGGATGACACATACACTTCCTCATCATCCTTCATTATGTTAAGCTCATGATTATCTTAATCATGGGAAAATGAGGTTGATACAAGTCTCTTTATCTGTTTCCGTTCATTTTTCTCTTTTTTATTTTAAAAGGAGTCGCCAGCTTGTCGATCGTCGTATACTTCTCCTATCCGAATAAATCTCCCTCCCGAATCATATAAATGATTCGAAGAGAAGAGAAACGAAATAAGAAGGGACATACGACAAAGAGACAAACAAGAGAAAAAGTAAACCGTGTAGAGTCTACATGCGATAAACCTCGCAAGGATATGTTAAGAATATCCGCCCAAACAAGATCGGGCGGAGGCACCTTAAACCAATATCCGCAAAAGAAGTATCTACATAGACTACCCATAACAAGAGAGTCAGGTGTATGTACCTGTTCTGGGGTCAAGAGCACTCCCAGAGGAACGTGTTCCTACTGGTTAATTACATCTTGGGGGATACCCAAGAATACTCTCGATAAAAGGAGTTTCGCTTCATATTATCATAAATCTATGGTATAGGCAATCAAAGGAAGGTTATTCCATATGGGAACAGTTCCAATACTTCAAAGCTCACACTAAGCCATCGGGCAGAGAGTGAGTCTCTCACATCCCAAATGGGTAGTGGCTAATCAGCACACGGGGCCCACAGACTAACCTAAATCATCTTGATGGGGATATCACAATACATCAAAGCACGTCCGGGCCAAAGGGCAGAGGACAAATCGTCGTATCCCCAATGGACGGCAACTGATCGGCATCGGGCCGTCAAGGTGATATCAACGAGGTCAAGGAGCGA
>NW_018247891.1:37245-46662 GCF_001263595.1 Phalaenopsis equestris
ACCCAACACGGTCTGACAACCCCGGTCATCAATCCGTGAATTGCGTCATCCACGGGAGCCTCGGTAGCCCTAAGGGCAGAGGAAGGAAAATCTGTGCTATGACTACAAGCTGGAGCTCCAAGAGGTGGGACTTGTACCTGCCGAAGTAGCAAGGACGCCTCAGAAAAGAAGAGAAAGTGGAGGTTCAACTACAAAGATGGAAACGTTCCAAATAAAAGGACTTACACCCCATATGGGTCGGGGAGCCTTATAACATCCTAGGCGCACTAGACAACCACCTATATGAAGGTATGCTGGGCTAGTCAGGTTGGAGAAGTACAGGGACTCCTCCTCGGGATATGCAAAACATGTATGTAGTTATCTAGAGTGATCCTAAGTATTGTGGAGGCTCTATTAAAATATGCAGGAAAGTAAAAGTTACAATTTTTAGATCCTGAATATTTTAATTCTAAATTTTAATTATCTTGAATATTTTATTTAGGATTTTATAGAAATTTAGGAACTTAAATCCTAAAGAGCCTATGTTATATCGTGAAATCCCAGATAAATCACAGAAAGAAACAAAGAAAACACATGCAAGTGCAGACATGCAACATGATGCAAATAAAATAAAGCAAGTCAAACCAAAATAATAAACAGGGCGGTGCCGCTGGGTCGACAACATATCCCAGAAAAGAAAATGGCGGCCGGACTCCGCATATACATGCCCGGTCCTAATTCTATACATCAATATAAAATGCAAAATTAAGATATGGGGCACGAGCATCTGCTCCTGGTCCCCTCCATGTGGTTCCCGTGCTAACGACTCAGAACCCGTGCCCGTATCTTATTTCTGCTACCGGACTCTCATAGACTCTAAAAAATACATAGAGAAAAGATAAAGAATCAATCCTGCATGGAAATATGTGTCAGCGGGAAAATCACATGCACATAACGTATCATGAGCCATGCCTTAAAAGTGGGGGGAGCTAATAGCACCTGCAAGCAAAATGATCAGAAATCATTACTTGCTCCCCCCATAGCAGTACCTGTGTGTGTATAAAAATAGACATGACTCTCTGCAGAAGAACGCACTAACAAACTACCACACATATGCAACATGCAGATACATCACAAACATAATGCAAAAGAAAGATACCTGCTAGGGCAACCAATCTAAAAGTGAATAGTAACCAGGCATCAAAAAGACTGTCTAGCACCCTAAATCCTAGCCTAGCACACCATTTAATGAAAAGTGCATCAACCTAGTATCTAAGTGGGGGGTAAGTCTAGATATAGTATGACTTTGACGGGGTCGTCATACCAGCCCCATCCTAAAGATCCAAAGGATCTAAAGGGTGTCACGAAGAATGGTGCCACGAGTTAGATTTATTAGATCGTTAGCACAGTCATACTCGTGTCAATCTCGATGACTTAACTTACATTGCTCATTGGAATCAACCCAGCAAGCAATGCTCGTTAAGGCGTCGCGACCAACACGGGGTCACTCTCCTAAGGAACCTGGCTCGCTATCCATGCAAACATGCAAATGTAAGAAAATCAAACATATAAGTAGTGATAAAGAGTATGCCAGTAAGGCAATGACTCATAGGAATGGGCATGCCGTAGCTGCAGGGGCCCGAAAAGAGGGTATGCCAGTAAGGCAATGACCCTAAGGAATGAGCATGCCATGGAGGCAGTGGCCCGAAAAGGGGTATACCGGTAAGGCAGTGACCCGATGGTAGGCATGCCGTTGCAGCAGGGGCCCGAAAAGAGGGTATACCGGTAAGACAGTGACCCGAAAGAATGCAACTCAAGGAGATGATATCGATCATGCAGACAAACATGTACATGCACATACACAACATGCAAAGGAGCAAGTGGTAGGTCGATCGAGATGGAGCATCCGGTCAAACCAAAGTATTGTGTCAACCAGACCGGGGTAGCCGGCTGAAACACAAGTGATGTGACCGATTTGGGATAACCGATCGAGGCACAAGTGGTGTAGATGTAGGTGCAAGTACAAGATATAAGATGCAAGTGCAAGTGCAATGTGCAAGGTGCAAGGTGCAAGGTGCAAGGTGCCAGGTGCAAGTGCAGGTGCAAGTGGAAGTGTGATATATGACACATAATATGTAACAATGCAAGACACACTTATGCAAATAATGAGGTGCAAATGACCACAAATGATAGCGAGCCATGCTCGTACTAACAACCTCACCTAGGAAACCTAAGGTTTAGACCCTTGGATATGCGGCATCACCGCCTCTTATTTTGGTGTGGGAATTTGAGGAGTTTTCCCCCCGGATCGCCGAAGGGAAAACTCTCCACGACGTCGCAAAATGTGCTAGCTACAAAGCTTTTCCCATTTCGCGCACTCTTCCAGACTTTGCAGAACTCTTCCAGACTTTGCAAAGTGAGCCAGCTAGAAAGCTTCTCTCGCTTTGCCAAGTCCAACCCCCTAGCTTCTCCAAGTAAAACTGGGGAAAACCAAAGTAAGGGGAGTGAGGGACTCCAACCCATTAGGACTTGTGTTAAAGCTCACAAAAAAAAGGGAGACACTCGGCTCTACGGGGGGTGTTTGGTTACGCATAGGAAGTCATAACATAAAGGCTAGCTCTAGGAAATCGACGATCCATCACGCAGGAACGTCATCGCGCCGACCCATGCCGGCGCACGCACCCCGTGTGGGCGATCGAACCCACACGCCTAGACACCGCTAATACCTAGGGCCAACTAGGAGTTTAGAGGATCTCACCACCGTGAAGGTTGTAGGCGCGTTCTCTTTACTTTCTCCAAGCCGTCGACGTCCAGTCCGTGCTCCAGTGTATCCCACAATGAATCATGCAACGAGGAGAGTATGAGATAAGAATCAATGAGGTATGCGAAGTACCAAAAATAAATAATTTAGCATATAAAAATATGCGACACAAAAAAAGGTACCTTCGCGAGAGAGGATCGCTCGACGAAGGTAAAAGAGGAGTTTTCCTCGCAAAGGAAGAGACGCTTGCACCTCCTCGAACAGCGGCAACGCTCGCTAACGCCGCTCACTGTCCGACGACGTCGAGGTGTTCCGACGAAGTATCTAGTCGCCGGGAAGATAGGAAGGCGAGGAAAAGGAGTTAGCCCGCCGGCAAGGCGCACCGGGAGCGAAAGAAACGCGGAGGAAAGCTCAAAATTTGAAGCTTCCTCTGCTGATTTTCTCCGGTATAAATTCGACGCCGACGGGGCAAAAAGGTGGGCGAGGAAGATGTCCTGCGAATGACCGGATCTCGGTGTCGGAGTTGAAGGAGCCTTCGGATCTGCTTGCAGCCAAGAAGAGAAGAAGAAGGAAGAGGAGGTGCGGCTCCAGTTGGAGGAGGAGGGAGGACTGCTGGCTAGACCTGTAGGAGTTACCGGCGAGGACCGACGAAGTGTGCGAGAAAATGGCTGAGGCGGCCAAAATCTCCACTCGAAATCCCTCTGATATGAACTCGTGGAGAGAGGAGGACGTCGGCGGCGATCCCTTTCGTCGCCAAGGGGCACAAGGGGCCGGCGTCGAACTGCGTCGAAGGGAAGGATCTACGCGGCTAGGTTTCGCGAAGGGGGGGTGTAGTTTCGTGATCTGAAGGGCAGTTCGTGTGAATCCAGGGAGAGGGAGAGAAGCGATTAAAAGGATTTATATATATAATAATATATTATATTATATAATAATAATAATAATAATAATAATAATAATAATAATAATAATAATATTATTATAATTATCCTTCGTGTATTCTTCACTCGTATACTTCCTCGCGGCGAAGTGAACGTCCTTCTTGGCTAAAATCGACGTTCTGGACGCATTGGCGCAGTCCGTTTTGTCATTCAGGGTCATTTGGGCCACTTTTTGATGATTGTGCCTAAAGCAAAAATTCACACATTTTTACCCCGTCCGCGAAGCCGTAGCGAAGTGAACATCCCCCGTAAGTAAAATTGACATTCCGAACGCACTCGTGTGGTTTGTTTCATCGTTTGGAGTCATCTATAGAACTTCACCGACGATCGGGTCAATTTGAATCAATTTCGCGCGTGACGCGATAACTTATTTTCGTCGATCGCTGGTGGGAAACTTACACCTATGACATCCAAAAATTGATGCCAACAAAGGACCCCCAACAAGTGTGTTGCGCCACTGAGGCACAATGCACTTGTTGGCAACATCCTCAATAGAACATCCTCAATAGAAAACCTCACATCCTCAATAGAAAACCTCTCTTGGTAGTTGAATTTACATCCCAAGATTAGGATAAAACAAAACCTCAACCAAGCCATATAAACTAAATAGGGTATGGTCGAGGGTGTGGCTAGTTAGTCAAAATCAGTCAACTAACAAAATTAGGTTCAGAGGCCATAAAGGCATAACCTAAGATGGTGGTTCAGAGGCCATAAAGGCATAACCACGGGAGGTGGTTCAGAGGCCGTAATGACATAACCACAAAAATAGGTTCAGAGGTCATAAAGACATATCCTAGAAAATAGGTTCAAAGGCCATAAAGGCATAACCTAAGTGGGTGGTTCAGAGGCCATAAAGACATAACCACGAAAATAAGTTCAGAGGCCGCAAAGGCATGACCTAATGGAGCTCAACCAGGTCAGATAAACTGGACAAGGTATGGCTGAGGGAAAGTTTGCCTGACCATATTTTAAATGAACATATCAATCTGTTTGACCACATTCAAAATAACAGAATTGATGGAAACCCCGTACCTGACCTCATTCGAAACGGTAGGGGAGAAGGCTTACTCATCTCGTGTGACCAAGTCTCCTGTTATGTTTCCTCTGAAAGAGACCCTGATTGCGAGTCTAACTGATCTCCTTGAGACAAAACAACCATCACATTAATCAGGTGGCTATAAAGCACAACATATTTTGATCAGAGATGGTGATCAAACCAGTGACTAATAGTATGGCCGACCGAAAAGGATGGTTCAGAGGCCCTGAAGGCATAACCAAAGGGTGGTTTCAGAGGTCGTAAAGGCATGACCCATGGAATGTCTGAAGACAGAATACTCTCGTAAACCAGACCAAAAGGGCATGTGGTTCGAGAAGCATCAAAGTATAAAGCTATAAGAAGCCAAAAGTGTTAAAAAATAAGATATCCTCATAATAGAGCCAACCCTAAGGTCACATGGCTCGAGGAACATGGGAACATGGCTAAAAGAGTGTCTGAAAACAAGACACACTCATACTGAGCAAACTACAACGTAGTTGAGCTCGAGTGACATCGAACATATGACTATATAAAGCTGAAGACGCTCTCATAAAAGAACCGACCAAAACAGGCATATGATTTGAGAGGCTTCAAAGCCAAATGGCTACAAAACCCGACGTGCCTCAGAAAGAGGTCTTATCATCAAGGGTCGGCCAAGTGAAGGCAACAGTTCCATTGATCGGAACATCAAATGATCATGGATGTATATACCCTGATCGAAATATTCTATGAGGTATGTATCCTGACCAAGTATCAAATAAGGCAGGAAGTATGTATCCTGCTCAAATATATCAAATGGCATAGGAGGTACGTGTCCTGACCGAGCATATAAAATAATGCAGGAGGTATGTATCCTGAAGAAATATCAAATGAACAATCATGCGGCATAACATCCTGAGGTATCACACTAAAAGTATAGTCGGACATCCAAGTAATCTGACTGAACATGGATCGGTGGTAAAACCGATACAACATGTCATTCGACTTGGTGGGAAAAACCAACCAAAGTAGTCAATAAGATAATGTGGTTATATGACCAAGATGGTCTAACCATAAGAGTGCTTCCACAAGCACTAACGAGGCATCTCTTGCCAGAGATTCTCCCATTTAATGAGCTAATTTTTGCTGGGAGGTATTGAGTGTCTCGATGAAGACATCGGTCAGCTAGCTAACTAACACAACATGTCATTCGACGGGGTGGATAAAACCAACCAAACCAGTTGAAACCATCAAATTGAGTTAGATATCAGAAATATCTAACACCAAGAGTGTTTTTACATCAGCACTAACGAAGCTACTTTCGTCAGGGTTCCATGGATCAACCGTCAGAATAATACAACATGGTACTTGACATGGCGGACAAAACCAAACGGATTAATCAAGAATATCAACGAGGTTACATGACCTAGCACGGTCTAACCCCCAAGGGTGCTCCAAATGAACTAGCGAGGAAATTCTCTTTAGCGATTCTCCTATCACTTAACGAAGTAGTTTTGTTGGAAAGACATCAAATATCATGGTGTAAACATGGACCAGTTGAGAAACTGATACAACATGTTATTCGATGGGGCAGACCAAACCACCAAACCGATCGAAATATCATCGAGGTGGACTCAAAAGTCCAAATGTAGGGTGATTTAAGCTAGCACTAACAAAGGCACTAGTTAAGCTAGCACTAACAAAGTAAGTCTCGCTAAAAAAATCCCTTAGAACTAGCGAAATAGCTATAGCAGGGGAGAGTTTAACAAATATTTTCAATAAGAACTTACTAAGGCAATTCTCGTCGGGCAAAATATTGGGGCAAACGTCAGACATCAAAAGTGGCCCTGACGAAGGACATGGATCGGACAGATAACAGCAAATTCTATAACCAATACGACATGTCGCTCTGACAAGGCAATGAAAATTGATCGGTTCAAGATTATCAAAGAGGGTGGATGAATAAAACATACCAACCCTATGTATGATACTGCTACCAGAGATTTGGTTGAATGAATTCTGTTGGGGAATTGTTGCAGTATCTAAGAATAGTTAGCACAAGGGTATGTTGCCGTTAGACTAAACCAAAAAATATCCCTTAAAAGGGAAAACACCACGCTCATTTGAAGTGAGCGGGAAACTCTAGTTCGGACCCACAAGGGGTGCTCAACCGAATAGAGGTGGCGAGGAATGGAACATAGCTTCCCGCACAAAAAATGTATCAATCGACTTGACCTCGGACAATCGAGACACCTGAGAAGGGTTGGAAAACATAGAGTGTACAACAAAATGGTGTTTAGCCATAAGAAAAAAACAAAAACACATCCCGTAAGAGGGAATACACCACGCTCATCTGAAGTGAGCGGGACGAACATATCCGTATAAAGGTGCTGGGTTCGGACCCTATGTAGAAAATGTAATCAAAACAGAATGTTAGGAAAGGGCATGACTTTCCTGCATAAGGCAAAAATCAATTGAAATTGACTTCCATCAATCGATATATTGCAAAAGGTTAATTAGGCAAGATATGCTAACGAGGGAATGCCTATTCATGAAACTAAGCTCAGATCCTCTAAAAAGAGGGTATCTTCCACTCTCATTTAAAGTAAGTGGGGGAAAAAATGTATCTACCACACTCATTTATAATGGGTGGGACACGATCATTCGGACCCGCTCGAAGCGAGGAACTGTAGAAAAAGAAAATAAGAGCAGTACTTAGCTTCTCTTACACTGATTACTGGTTGCGCCAGGTATAAGCCGCCCGTAGGACTTCCACTTTGCCTATGTGGCAATTAAGAAATCAGTTTTAAGAGATGTTCAAGACCTCTCTTACGTGCAATAAGACACACAAAAGGGTGGGTGTACGATATGGTGTACCACATGCCCACTAAGATGACTAGTCAATCTCCAAAGGAAGGACTGTCGGACCCAGAGGGTCAAAGCATAAAGCGTAGAAAAAGGTGGGTGTATGATATGTTGCACAACATGCCCACGAAGCTACTGAGAGCCTAATTCGAATTATCAAAGAGGGTGGACGATTATAACATACCAACCCCATATATGGTACCGCTACCAGAGATTTGGTAGAATAAATTCTGCTGGAAAAATACCACAATATCCAAGAATAACGATTAGAATATTCCAACCCTATATATGGTACTGCTACCAGATGTTTGGTAGAATGAATTCCGCTGGGGAAATACCACAGTATCAAAGAATGGTTGGTCAAAAAGTAACATTCCAACCATAAGGGTATGTAGCTCTCAGGCTGACCTAGAAAACATCCCTCAAAGGGGAAAACACCACACTCATTTGAAGTGAGTGGGAAACTCTAATTCGGACCCATACGGGGCGTTCAACCGAAAAAGGGTTTCAAGGAAAGAGGCACAACTTTCCTGCACAAAAGAGGTATCAATCAAACTTGACCTCGGAAACTTGACCTCGGTCACCTCGGTCAGTCGAGACACGTAAGAAGGGTTGGGCAAAATAGAGTGTACCAACCAACTTGTGTCTAGCCATAAAGCACAACCTAAAACATATCCCATAAGATGGAATACATCACACTCATCTAAAGTGAGCAAAACAAGCATATCTGTAGAAAGGTGCTCAGTTCGGACCCTCTGTCGAATGGGTAGCTGAATAAGAATGCTAGGAAAGGGCATAACTTTCCTGCAATAAGGCAAATATAAATCGAAATTGACTTCTGTCAATTGGAGATTTTGCAAAAGGTTAGCTAGGCATGATTTGCTAACCATGAAATGCTTAGTTATAAAGCTGAGCTTCAATCTTCTAAAAAGAGGGCATCTTCCAATCTCATTTATGACGAGTGGAACAGACGTATCTACCACGTTCATTTATGATGGGTGGGACACAATCATTCGGACACGCTCGAAGCGAGGGACTGAAAAGAGAGGATAAGAGAACTACTTGGTTTCTCTTACACTGATTACTTGTTGCGTCAGGTATAAGCCGCCCGCAGGACTTCCACTTTTCCTGTTTGACAATTCAGAAATCAGTTTTAAGAGATGCTCAAGACCTCTCTTACATGCAATGAAGCACATAAAAGGTGGGTGTACGGTATGTCGTACAACATGTCCACAAAGAAGGCTAGTCGACTTCCAAAGGAATGACTACCGGGACCCTAGGGTCGACTCATGAAGAGTAAAAAGTGGTGGGCAGAATCGTAGCCCGAAAGGCAAGTCCACTTCCAAAGGAATAACTGTCATACTCATAGGGTTGACACATAAAGTGTAGAAGAAGGTGGGTGTACACTATGTTGTACAACATGCTCACGGAGCTACTAGATCCTTTCATGTCATTCATATTTTTATTGCCATATATTTTTTTATCTCTTGCATAAGTTGTTATCAAGAATGATCTGATGTAACACACCAAATCAAACTGGTATGAGGAGCTTTCTCGTAGGCATCTCATATTCACGACCATCTATACCATGCAAAATATAATGTTTGCAAAATTCAGGTCCAGGTGGGATTTTTCCTTAAGTACTCTTCCCTAGCCCCTTTCTTTAAGCCCCTTTCCTTTTAATTATTTTCACCCTTAGCCTAATAGACCTCGTCATTCGTATCCGGGTGTCAAAGAAATATTTTCATTTTGGAGATGTATTTAAATCTATTACTGATTTATCATTCATCTCAATGTCACTTAATAATTCTTTGAACCTCAATATTCTAAGGATCTTACTAAGGATCTTATCAGGAGAA
>NW_018247891.1:46831-55703 GCF_001263595.1 Phalaenopsis equestris
GTAATAAAGTAGTTTGTTTTGACTCAAAATTCTCCCGAATAAGATTCTTAAATTTCATGATCCATTAGTTTTTAGTTTCCATTGGTCTAGCTGAATGGAAAAGTAAGAGATCTAAATAGTCTCTGAAACTACTAACATCTCAATGACACCCATCTAGTCATTCTGAGGTGCTCTCAGGACTTAGGTGAAACTTGAAATGAAACTTCATTAAAGTAAGGGATTCGGTCATCGTAACTTAATTTGAATCCCACAAACCATGAGGATTTGCAAATCCTAAGAAGGTGCATACATGGTCTGGCTTAATCTCATCCTCAGGATCTATCTTACGTTCAACCTCAAGAATCATTAAAGGTAAGCCCAATACAGGATCAGCAAAGGGGCATGGTTCCTCTTAGAACCATCTCAACGGCCTCCAAAAATTGGAGTCGAAGCATCAACAAATGCAGAGATATCTCGATCAGATAAGTAAGGTCTAACCGGTAACGTCAGATATCGAGGTATCACGATGAGTCATGGAATGATTGTAGAGTCAGAATGCTCTGATCAGTTCAACATGAATATCAACAAGGTGATAAAAATCAAATAAGTCAAACAAAATGTCCACGAAGTTGGATATAGGAGATGGATCAATCAAGCAATGATGCTTTCTCACCAAGAATAGACTAAAAGTGTCAATAAGTTCTTAACAAGATGAGGCACCAAATCCTAGTCAAGTTCAAGGCAGACTGACTAGATCAAATGCTAGACAAATAGAGTTGTCTTAGCAACAAAATGCTCTTATCAAGAGCCTAGCCAAAAGGCAAATCAACACCAATTGAATCACTCTCAGACAGTCTGGGAGAAATGTATCACAGTTAAATCACAGATCGATCAAGACTAAAAGAGTGGTCTAGTCGGTACAACATGCCATCAACAAGATATTTTAGGGTGCCCCCCAATTGGAGTATATAACATCCATACTAGCCTTGCATAATAGGTGAAAAGAGGTAAGATAAAGTACTCTTCAAAGCAAAGTCAAGTAAACCCCTCTCTGTCAAATATAGAATGTCATTCTACATGCAGCGTTGGGATATCAAGAGGCATGGTGGCAGGAATTTGCTTAACGCATTGGGTATTCGTCAAAGTAGAGCGATCAAATTCTGTCCTCAAATAAGGTGAGAATCGGCGGAGTGCACCCCAGACCTCCCTTTATCAAAATAGGACAAATTCATCTTTATCGATGAAAAGGAAGCCACAAATTTTTCCTTATAGCTCATGGAAAGAGTAGACACATCAAATGTGGGCAAAAACCACTCCAACAGAATCATAGTAATACCTAGCACAACATCTGGTACAATGGCACTAAGTACCACACCAAGGGTCCCATGCAACACCTCGGCGGTTCTCATGGACTGCACAACAGATAGCAAATATCCCGGCCTCGTAATGGACCGACAGGAAAACCTCGGTCTCCTACTACGAGGACCTAAAAGACAAGAGGAATAAAGAAGTTCTTGGACATCTGGAGGATTCAGGTAAAGAATTTCTCTCAAAGAAAAGGACCCAGTCCTCGTAGAGGGGAAATTGCTCCAATAATCTTCTTGGCAAGCAGATCTATACACTTCTTGGCAAGCAGATCTATAGTGGAGTCATTAATATGGGCCGTAGAATTAGAGCAATCTACATCCTGAGGAGGGGGAACCCTCACAACTATCATGGTTCGGGTATAATCCACACAACCAGACAAGACAGCAGAGTGATTCTCAGCCAAGAGAGTGCTAAATTTCCCATCAACTGGAACCATAAGAGGTAAATAAACTTATGGCTAAGTCAGCTGCAGTAGTTGTAACAATCTGTTCTTATTTATCAGAACGCCTTTGCCCAATGTAGGGACAAGAGAGACCTCAGAGAAAACCCAGAACGATGGAGGCTGGGATGGTCGTCAAACCAGTGGAAACACTTTCTCTTAAAGAAGTTGTTGCTCCTACAATCTTCTAAGTCAGAGAACTAGTGGTAGCAACACAGACTTCAATGTGAGAATAACCTGCATCTTGGGGAAGAAACAATCCTCACATAATCCTGGCTAAAACATAGTCCACATTTCCAGACATAGGAGAAAAATGATTCTCATCTGACGGGATTTTAGCATCATCCCGTGCCAGAACCGAAAGGAATCATGGTGGGGACATGGTCTACACTGTCAGAGGACAAAAAGGGTGATTCTCAGCCGACAGGAGATAAACATGATCCTGGGCCAGAACCAAAGAGAGTCATAGCGGTGACATACCACACCGCCAAAGGAAACTACCATAAAAAGGTAACTCTAGCCCACTTACATAGTGCAACATCCACGGGATGGAAATCCTCAAAACACGGAAGAACTACAAAAGAGGACAAGAAACGAGAAAGAGCGCATCGCCATCTGTATCAACCTCTTTCTCAAGGGAAAATTAGCACCGATATGAGCTGCTACAATGAAAGGGGTGCTACATGCACAACTCCTCCTTTCCGAAGAAATGCATGAAGCAAAGGTTCAACAAGGGCGTGGTCTGCACAATTGGGGACAGTAGCAAAACGACTCACAATTTGGGGGCCAAAGACACCTCCTAAACTGGAATCGGGATAGGTATAAAAACCTGAAGCAAAATATGCTGCTAAATTTGCAACAATCTATTCCTAGTCCTCCTGGATTTTCTGCCTAATCTGGGGATAGGTGGATTCTCAGGGGAACCAAAAAAGAAGAAGAGAGCCGAGACAGAAGTCACAATGGTGACAGTAGTAACAGACCTACTGGTAGCAAAAGATTCACCTACCTATGGCAAGGAGATCCATGAGAACATGGAGGGATGGGTCTAGAAAAGACCGTTAGGTGCTGCGGCGCTTTGGTATCGAGCATCGACCTCTTTTTGCAAAAGAAGCGGGTGCAACGCCAGCCACTACAGCAAATACAACTCGATATGCACGACTCCCCTTTTAAGGGGAAGGCACAACGAAAATGCCAAAGAGGGTGTAAGAATAACTCAATATGCATATCCCCCACTTAGAGGAGGGAACATAGTCAAACGCCTAAAAGGGCGTAGAAATAGCTCAATATGCACATCTCCCCATTTAAGGAGGAGGGAACAGAGTGGGGAACAGAGTGGGAGGAGGGAACAGAGTGAAACGCCTAAGAGGGCGTAGAAACGACTCAATATGCACTCCTCCCCTTTTAAGGGGAGGGCATAGAGTAAATGCCTAAAAGGGCGTAGGATCACGTAAGGTAATCCCACATAGGTGCTCAAAGGAACTGAAGGTTATGACACCCTCAAAAGCACAAAAAGAGCTCTGGGAGAAGGGAAAGGTTTCCCCCCGCGATAGCGATCATATCCATATTCCTGCACTTCCGCATAGCAGGGCAAAAAGGAAAAAAAGAAACAACGTTCGGAAACAGGAAAAAGTTATGAAATCAATAAAAAAAAATACAACGACATCGATGAATGCGATAATGCTGCAACCGAACTGTCGAGGGTGAGAAAGGGAAGAATGCATCAAGTTGCTACCGCTAGCAACTGACACATGGACTGAAAACAAGGGTCTCACAAAAGGCTCAACTATGACTCAAAGGAAGAGAACCTGGTCACGATAATATGAGCGAAACTCCTAGTACGGAGAGGTTATAACCCCAAAAAGTGAAACTGTAAGTATGGAGAGAGAGACTCGTCCCCAGCGGGGAAAAAAGGGACAACGATCGGAAACAGGAAAAGGTTATGAAATCAATCAAAAAAATACAACGACATTAATGCATGTGATAATGCAGCAACCGAACTATCGAGGGTGAGAAAGGGACAGAATGAATCAAGTTGCTACCCTTAGCAACTGACACATGGACTGAAAACCAAGGTCTCACAAAAGGCTCAACTATGGCTGGAAGGAAGAGAACCAGGTCACGATAGTATGAGCGAAACTCCTAGTACGGAGAGAGGCTATAACCCCAAAAAATAAAAAAAATACAACGACATCGATGCATGCGATAATGCAACAACCGAACTGTCGAGGGTGAGAAAGGGACAGAATGCATCAAGTTGCTACCGCTAGCAACTGACACATGGACTGAAAACAAGGGTCTCACAAAAGGCTCAACTATGACTCAAAGGAAGAGAACCTGGTCACGATAATATGAGCGAAACTCCTAGTACGGAGAGGTTATAACCCCAAAAAGTGAAACTGTAAGTATGGAGAGAGAGACTCGTCCCCAGCGGGGAAAAAAGGGACAACGATCGGAAACAGGAAAAGGTTATGAAATCAATCAAAAAAATACAACGACATTAATGCATGTGATAATGCAGCAACCGAACTATCGAGGGTGAGAAAGGGACAGAATGCATCAAGTTGCTACCCTTAGCAACTGACACATGGACTGAAAACCAAGGTCTCACAAAAGGCTCAACTATGGCTGGAAGGAAGAGAACCAGGTCACGATAGTATGAGCGAAACTCCTAGTACGGAGAGAGGCTATAACCCCAAAAAGTGAAACTCCAAGTATGGACAGAGAGACTCGTCCCCAGCAGAGTCACCAGATTTTGTTTCCATTCATTTTTCTCTTTTTTATTTTAAAAGGAGTCGCCAGCTTCTCGATCTTCGTATACTTCCCATATTTGAATAAATCTCCCTCCCGAATCATATAAATGTTTCGAAGAGAAGAGAAACCAAATAAGAAGGGACATACGACAAAAAGATAAATAAGAGAAAAAGTAAAACGGGAGAGTCTACGTGCGATAAACCTCGCAAGGATAGGTTAAGAATATCTGCCCAAACAAGATCAAGCGGAGGCACCTTAAACCAATATCCACGAAAGAAGTGTCTAGATAGACAACCCATAACCAGAGAGTTAAGTGTATGTACTTGTTCTGGGGTCAATAACACTCCCAGAGGAACGTGTTCCTACTTGTTAATTACATCTTGGGGGATACCCAAGAATACTCTTGATAAAAGGAGTTTCGCTTCATATTATCATAAATCTGGGGTATAGGCAATCAAAAGAAGGTTATTCCGTATGGGAACAGTCCCGATACTTCAAAGCTCACGCTAAGCCATCGGGCAGAGAGTGAGTCTCTCACATCCCAAATGGGTAGTGGCTAATCAGCACACAGGGCCCACAAACTAACCTAAATCATCTTGACGGGGATATCCCAATACGTCAAAGCTTGTCCGGACCAAAGGGCAGAGGACAAATCGTCATATCTGAAATGGGCAGCAGCTCATCGGCATCAGACCGTCAAGGTGATATCAACGAGATCAAGGAGCGACATGGCTCAAAGGGGCTTAACAAAAAGGAATGTAGAGTGATCCTAAAAGGTAGAGGTAACTGGCTCGGGGTACCACAGACCTGTCATACACAGCTACTAGGACCCTAAGTCTACCTGGTCGTGAAGGTAGTTGACCCAACACGTCCTGAAATCTCCGGTCAGCAATCCATGAATTGCATCATCCACGAGAACCTCGGTAGCCCTAAGGTCAGAGGAAGGAAACTCTATCCTATGACTACAAGCTAGAGCTCCAAAATGTGGGACTTATACCTGCCGAAGTAGCAAGGGCTCCTCAGGAAAGAAGAGAAAGTGGAGGTTCACCTAAAAAGCTGGAAACGCTCCAAACAAAAGGACTTACACCCCATCTGGGTTGGGGAGCCTTCTAACATCCTAGGCGCACTAGACAACCATCTATATGAAGGTATGTTAGGCCAGTCAGGTTGGAGAAGTACGAGGACTCCTCCTTGGTACATGCAAAACATGAATGCAATTATCTAGAGTGATCCTAAATATTGTGGAGGCCCTATTAATATATGCAAGAAAGTAAAAGTTGCAATTTTTTGATCCTTAATATTTTAATCCTAAATTTTAATTATCATGAATATTTTATTTAGGATTTTATAGAAATTTAGGAATTTAAATCCTAAAGAGCCTATGTTATATCGTGAAATCCCAGATAAATCACAGAAAGAAATAAGGAAAACACATGCAAGTGTAGACATGCAATATGATGCAAAAAAAATAAAGCAAGTCAAACCAAAATAATAAACAGGCCGGTGCCGCTGGGCCGCTGGGTCGGCAACATAGCTCAGAAAAGAAAAGGGCGGCCAGACTCCACAAATACATGCCCGGTCCTAATTCTATACATCAATATAAAATGCAGAATTAAGATACGGGGCACGAGCATCTGCTCCTGGTCCCCTCCACGTAGCTCCCGTGCTAACGACTTGGACCTGTGCCCGTATCTTATTTCTGCTACAGGACTCTCCTAGACTCTAAAAAATACATAGAGAAAAGAAAAAGACTCAATCCTGCATGGAAACAAGTGTCAGCGGAAAAATCTCATGCACATAACTTATCATGAGTCATACCTTAAAAGTGGGGGGAGCTAATAACACCTGCAAGCAAAATGATCAGAAATCATTACTTGCTCCCCCATAGCGGTACCTGTCGGTACACTTGCTCCCCCATAGCGGTACCTGTGTGTGTATAAAAATAGACATGGCTCTCTGTAGAAGAACGCCCTAACACACTACCTCACATATGCAACATGCAGACACATCACAAGCATAATGCAAAAGAAAGATACCTGACTAGAGCAACAAATCCAACAGAGAACATAAAAGAGGCATCAAAAAGACTATCTAGCACCCTAAAACCTAGCTTAGCACACCATCTAACGAAAAGTGAATCAACCTAGTATCTAAGTTGGGGGGGGGGGGGGAGGGTAGGGGATTCGGGGTCGTCATACCAGCCCCATCGTAAAGATCCAAAGGATCTAAAGGGTGTCACAAAGAATGGTGACACGTGTTAGGTAGTTAGGTCTATTAGATCTTTAGCACAGTCATACTCGTGTGAATCCCGATAACTTAACTTGCATTGCTCACTGGAATCAACCCAACAAGCAATGCTCGTTAAGGTGTCGCAACTAAGACGGGGTCACTCTCCTAAGGAACCTAGCGCCCTATCCATGCAAACATGCAAATGCAAGAAAATCAAAACATATAAGTGATGATTAAGAGTATGCCGGTAAGACAATGACTCATAGGAATGGGCATGCCGTAGCGGCAGGGGCCGGGAAAGAGGGTATGCCAGTAAGGCAATGACCCTAAAGAATGGGCATGCCGTGGCGGCAGCGGCCCGAAAAGGGGTATACCGGTAAGGCAGTGACCCGAAGGTAGGCATGCCGTAGCGGTAAGGGCCCAAAAAGAGGGTATACCGGTAAGGCAATGACCCAAAGGTAGGCATACCGTAGCGGCAGGGGCCCGAAAAGAGGGGGGACAGGGACAGGAAGAGGGTATACCGGTAAGGCAGTGACCCAAAAGAATGCAACTCAAGGAGATGATATCGATCATACAGACAAACATGTACATGCACATACACAACATGCAAAGGAGCAAGTGGTAGGTCGATCGAGATGGAGCTTCCGGTCAAACCAAAGTATTGTGCCAACCGGTCGGGGTAGCCGGCTGAAACACAAGTGATGTGACCGGTTTGGGTTAGCCGATCGAGGCACAAGTGGTGTTGATGTAGGTGCAAGTGCAAGATATAAGATGCAAGTGCAAGTGCAAGGTGCAAGGTGCAAGGTGCAAGTGCAAGATAAAAGATGCAAGTGCAAGGTGCAAGGTGCAAGTGCAAGGTGCAAGTGCAGATGCAGGTGCAAGTGCAGGTGTGATATATAACACACAATATGTAACAATTTAAGACACACTTATGCAAATAATGAAGTGCAAATGACCACACATGATAGCGAGTCACGCTCTTACTAACAACCTCACCTAGGAAACCTAAGGTTTAGACCCTTGGATATGTGTCAGCGTTATTTCGAGGGTTGGTTTGTTTGTGGGGTTGCCCGTAAGAAGCTGTCCGGGGGGGGAATCGAAATCCCGTCGCCCGCTTCGGAAGGACGTTGAAGTATGAAATCAAACTGACCCCATATTTTTCATAGTTTAAAATAAAAGAGCACTGTACCTCAAATCCTGTATCTATCCCAAAGGATAAACACAAGAATTGAGGATGAGGCTCGATCAAAATAAACTAAAGAAAGTATGACGTTTGTTTGGTCTGTGAAACCTTTGTATTTGCCGACAAGTTTCCCTATTTAATATAAAGGATTAAATAGGATTTATATTAAGCTGGGTTCAGACATGCTTCCTATAAGGGCAAGCCCCTATAGTTAATTAAAACTCTCGATAAAAATCAAGAAATATTATCTTCAAGGAATTTCAAAGAGTAGGACTCTTCAACGAAATCAGACATAGAGGTGTGCAAGGGGATTGGTTCAAATTTGGAACATTTAATTGTAGAATCCAAAGGAAGAAGAATTAGGGTTTTTATGGATTCAGAGGAGAACTCCGGTGACTTCCCAAGCTATCCTAATGTTTGGCTTTACTTTTGAGGAGAAATATTTTAAGTGTTTCATCCTGCAATAAGTGTTTCATCCTGCAAGTGTTTCATCCTGCAAATTTTATTAGTTAGGGCTTACATTCTTGTGAAATTATCACACAAATTGCCTGAAAGATGTGAGGAATTAGGTCGTGACAAACGACAACCTCAGAATCCTAAGACGAATTAGGGCTTATATTGTATAGAAAGGCTATGCAAAGGTCTAAAGATAAGGTGAGGATTTACGTTGCATAAGAAAGCAACCTCAAAGTCCTATGGCTTTGTTGCTCAAGTCTAAGGAAGGAAGATTGGTTTAGCTGGGGAAGACAGGTTTTGCTGTTGAAGATGGTCGTGCTGCCCACCATGCTAGCTCCAAGCTTCTGCTGCGACAAGTTTGAGTTATCTAGTGTGTCAAGTTATAATATCAAATCAGGTGGCCCTATGGTTGAAGTTCTTTAAATTTTATGAGGGCATATTAAAGTTGATTAGAGTGACACCGGTTA
>NW_018247891.1:56068-56676 GCF_001263595.1 Phalaenopsis equestris
TTTAATTAAGGATGATTTTTTTAAGCAAATAATATTAAGTTTAATAGGCCTCTGAGGTATCCAACAAGTTAAGAGGGGAAAACAGGTCCATGCCTCTCCCTCACCAACTACTGAAAAGCCTCGAGTCCATTTAAACTTATCATTTTACATAATGGTTCATCATGTAAATATTCTTAATGCTCAATGAACATTGATGTCTCAAATATTCGCTAAGAAAGGGGTAACTATCATTTATCATTTAATTTTGAAAATTATGTGGGTGAAGACCCTTAAGGGGGCAATTTAGTGAAATTTGAACACTTAGCCAAATTTTAATCTTAATTGGGCTTAGTTGTGTTTCAAGGATGTTTGATATAATTATGTTTATTTTTCTAATCCTCATTTAATCAATTTTGATGTGGCCTAAGTCACCACTAAGCCCTTAAGACCTAGGTGATTGTCTTAATTAGAGGGTTAAGTTTTAAGTGGTCATGATTCATGATTTGGATTCGATTTGAAAATCAAAATAGGGGTATTAAATTGATTAGTTATTGACTTCAAAAGTCATACCCTTAAGTCCAGGATCATTTAATTTTGATAAACTTCCAAATTTGTAATGATTTAGAAAT
>NW_018247891.1:58765-59339 GCF_001263595.1 Phalaenopsis equestris
ATCTTCTTCTCTTGATGTTGGGATGGTGTGGGTGCAAGTAATTTGAATTTGGTGGAGGTTTGGAGGATGTCCTGTTTCGGCCTTGAAATTGAGCTCCAAAATTGAACTGAAGCAATGGATTTGAGTGGCTAAGGAAGGTTTGATTAAGCTCAAGAGGTCCCAGGAAGCTCTGGAAGAAGTTTTACTGAGTCTCCCCAAAGAATTTAAAGCTCTCCCCCTTTTGCCATGGAGGGGAGTTTAAATAAAATTGCCTAGGCTGGATGCCAGGGCCAATTGAGGGGTGCATTTTTAGTGTAAACTTATTTCTTAGCCTTTAAAAATTATTTTTTAAGCTTTAAAATTCAATATCTTTATTTATAAAATCAGGAAAAATATTATAATTGTTCCTAAGTAATTAGGAAGCAATTTAGAACATTTTCATGAGTTTTATTATTTTTGTGATTTTTATGGATTTTTTAATTATTTAAATATTTAAAATAAGCCAAAAATCAAGTTTTTACTTTAAATATAATTTTATTTTTAAAAAATACCCCTAATCACAGAGAACTCAAAAAACTAAGTTTCATAATTTTTT
>NW_018247891.1:59381-60019 GCF_001263595.1 Phalaenopsis equestris
TCATTTAAGTGTTAAGAGTGATATTTATCTTTAAAAATCAATTTAAGTTATTAAATGAACTCAAAATATTTTGAAACTTTTATGATGATTTCTTTGAATCATAAATCACAGTGGAGAGCAAAAATCAAGTCAATTAAATGTTTATATTTTTCAAATTTAATTATCTTAGTGATTTAGTATTTGAAAATTTTAATTTCATTTTAAATGACTTGACCTATGAAATTATTTTCAAAGGTTTTTCTAGTCATGGTAGACCTTCCAAAATTTTCTTAGGATTTTATAATCAATATGCTAATTTCCATGATTATTTTGAAGGAATAATGTGTAATAACTTGAAAAATATGGATTTCTGTATAGGAACCTTATCTGACTTTGAAAAATCAGAAAATGTTTCCCCTTGCAGATGCTACAATATGTAAAAATTTCAAGCCAAGGTGATATGTCAATATGCATGGAGAATCAAATAATTCTATATAGTATTTAATTAAAGTATTTAATTAATTAAAAATTAATTAAAAATATGTTATGCATCATATGGGCTTGAAATTACTCCATATTATTCTCCTCTGTTCACTGAGCAAGAGAGTATTTTTATTTTATTTTTGTGATTTTTCTACACAAAGTTATGTATTTTTGAA
>NW_018247891.1:60676-61403 GCF_001263595.1 Phalaenopsis equestris
GGGGCTTTTGTGGGGGATCTTCTTCTCTTGATGTTGGGATGGTGTGGGTGCAAGTAATTTGAATTTGGTGGAGGTTTGGAGGATGTCCTGTTTCGGCCTTGAAATTGAGCTCCAAAATTGAACTGAAGCAATGGATTTGAGTGGCTAAGGAAGGTTTGATTAAGCTCAAGAGGTCCCAGGAAGCTCTGGAAGAAGTTTTACTGAGTCTCCCCAAAGAATTTAAAGCTCTCCCCCTTTTGCCATGGAGGGGAGTTTAAATAAAATTGCCTAGGCTGGATGCCAGGGCCAATTGAGGGGTGCATTTGGTTGCTTATGTGGAGGGCAAAGAAGCTCAAATGAGCAGCTGGGCTGATTTGACCTTTGTGTTTGAATTGGGTGAAAATCCTTTGTCTTGGCCATGGTTTTGGCCATTTTCCAGCCACCAAGGTGACTGGCCGGCCAGACATTGGTCACTTCTTGGCTCAGGGAAGTCAGGGAACCCAGAGGAATCCATCACAGCAATTTAATGCAAATGCGCTTGGATTTGGCAAAGATATCTTAAGCATGTGCATTTTTGGAAATAAGATCCCTTAATTTGGGGGACCTTTGGTCCATGGCTTGATTTAGGTGATTTCATGGTGTTTGGACTGGTCACTAACTCCAACTAATGGCTGTGATGGAGTTAATTTGGTGACTTTAGAGTGGTTAGGTCACATTTAGTGCATGGGTCCAAGTGGGTGCAAATGAC
>NW_018247891.1:61442-62303 GCF_001263595.1 Phalaenopsis equestris
TCAATTTGAGGGAATTTTGAACTTTAATCAATTTGGTCATGTTGGGCTAGGCTTGGGTCTAGCTTGGGTTAGCCTTGGGCTAAGTCTAAATTGATTGTTGTAAATGGTCAATAGGAACCTCATGAAGAGTTTTCAACATGAATTGGATGCCAATTTGGAGGTTAAGGCAATGAATTGGGTGAAATTTGGGGACTTAGCCAATTTGGGGCTAAATTTGAGAATTTTGGATTAGGCCAAAATCAAATGGATTTGAAACTTCATCAAGGTCAATTGATGGTTGATTTTGATGTATATGAATGTTATCAAGATTTTTCAACATCAATTGGGGCCAATTGACTAGGCCTTGGGTTCAATTTGGTGAGATCAAATTATATGGTCAAAATTGGGGTTTTGACCCAAATCAAAGTTGGGCTCAAATCATGGACCAATTGAGCTTGGATTTGGTTTAGTATAGTCATACCAAAAGTGAATTTGAGTTTAGGATTGGAATTGGGGTCAATTGAGATCAAATTGGTTGACATTTGAGTTGGATTTAGGGAAATTTGGGTCTTTAAAGGGCAATTTTGGGATTTTGCTTAAGGATAGTCAAATTGGCCAAATTGGGTCATGTAGTAGTTGAGAAAAATGAAATTGGGAATATTTAGGATTTATTGGGATTTTCTAGAAATTTTCGAAATTTTTGGGATTTTGAGCCCAAGAGGAGCATTTTGGTAATCAAGGGGCGTTTTAGGGGTAAAAGGCCAAGATGGGTATTTTGGTAGATTTGAGGTACCAAACATCACCAATAAGCCATGGAACAATGAGAACCCCATTTTGGGTCCTCTACATAGTGGTCTTAGCCAAACCATAGCCCTAAGGCTA
>NW_018247891.1:62597-73327 GCF_001263595.1 Phalaenopsis equestris
GTTTTCTAGGAATAGTCAACAGGAAAAGTCCTATGGCTAGACCCTAGGCTACTAAAGAGGAAAAACTAAACCTCAACAAAAATTGAGGTCAACAATATGCGGCATCGCCGCCTCTTATTTTGGTGTGGGAATGTGATGAGCTTTCTCCCCGGATCTCTGGAGGGAAAACTCTCCTCAACATCGCGAAATGTGCTAGCTATAAAGGTTTTCTCATTTCACGAACTCCTACAGACAATATAAAGCGAGCCAGCTACAAAACTTCTCTCGCTTTGCCAAGTCCGACCTCCTAGCTTCTCCAAGTAAAACTGCGGAAACGGAAAACTAAAACAAGGGCTAAAACAAGGGGAGTGAGGGACTCCGACCCATCAGGACTTGTACTAAGGCTCACAACAAAAGAGAGACACTCGGCTCTATGGGGGGTGTTTGGTTACGCACAGGAAGTTCTAACCTAAAGGCTAGCTCTAGGAAATTGACGATCCATCACGCAGGCAAGTCGTCCCGCCGACCCATGCCGGCGTATGCACCCCGTGTGGGCGATCGAACCCACACCCCCAGACACCGCTGACACCGCTAAGACCTAGGGCCAACTAGGAGTTTAGGAGATCTCACCACCGCGAAGGTTGCAGGTGCGTTCTCTTTACTTGCTCCAAGCCGTCGACATCCAGTCTAGTGTATCCCACAATGAATCATGCAACAAGGAGAATGTGAGATAAGAATCAGTGAGGTATGAGAAGTACCAAAAATAAATAATTTAGCATATAAAAATATGCGACACCAAAAAAGATACCTTCGCGAGAGAGGATCGCTCGACGATGGTAAAAGAGGAGTTTTCCTCGCAAAGGAAGAGACACTTGCACCTCCTCGAACAGCGACGCCGCTCGCTGTCCGACGACGTCGAGGTGCTCCGACGAAGGATCCGGTCGATGGTCGTTGGGAAGATAGGACAGTGAGGTAAAGGAGTTAGCCCGCCGTCGGTGCGCACCGGGAGCGAAAGAAAGGCGGAGGAAAGCCCAAAATTTGAAGCTTGCTCCGCTGATTTTCTCCAGTATAAATTTGACGCCGATGGGGCAAAAAGGTGGGCGAGGAAGAGGTCCGGCAAATGACCGGATCTCAGCGTCGGAGTTGGAGGAGGAGCCGGCGGATCTGCTTGCAGCCAAGAAGAGAAGAATAAGGAAGAGGGGGATGCGGCTCCGGTCGTCGGAGGAGGGAGGACTGCCGGCTAGGCCGACAGGTGTTACCGGCGAGGACCGACGAAGTGTGCGAGAAAATGGCCGAGGTAGGGAGGCGACCAAAATCCCCACTCAAAAATCCCTCGAATAGGAGCTCGTGGAGAGAGGAGGACGTCGGTGGCGATCCCTTTCATCGGCAAGGGGCCGGCGGTGAACTGCGTCGAAGGGGAGGATCCACGCGGCTAGGTTTCGCGAACGGGGAGGTAGTTTCGCGATCTGGAGGGCGGTTCGTGCGAATCCTGGGAGAAGGGGAGAAGCAATTTAAAGGATTTATATATATAATAATATAATATATTATATAAATAATTTATTATTATTATAATTATCCTTCGTGTATTCTTCACTAGTATACGTCCTCGCGGTGAAGTGAACATCCTTCTTGGCTAAAATCGATGTTCCGGATGCATTGGCGCAGTCCGTTTCGTGATTCGGGGTCGTTTGGGCAACTTTTTTGATGATTGTGCCTAAAACTAAAATTCACACATTTTTACCCCGCCCGCGAAGCCGTAGCGAAGTGAACATCCCCCGTAAGTGAAATCGACAGATATCGACACTCCAGACGCACTCTCGTGGTTCATTTCATCGTTTGGAGTCATCTAGACAACTTCGCCGACGATCGGGTCAGTTTGAGTCAATTTCGCGCGTGACGCGATAAATTATTTTCGTCGATCGCTGGTGGACAACTTACACCTATGATCACAATTGACCAAGGTTGAGCAATTCTGGTTTAGGGTTGACTAATGTGACCTACCTAACCTTGTCATGGTTGGGTTAGTAATGGGGTCCATGGGTTGGAGATATGACTTGGGTTTGAGCAAGGTTGACCCAGGTTGACCGAGGTTTACCTAAATGGTCAAATTCACCATATGGTGTTGTCTTGACCATATGGTGGTCATTTGGGACTATGGATGATCAAATGATCAATGTGGTGACCTTGGGATTCAATTTAGTCATTTTGACCAATAATTGGTCAATGGTGTCTATAGTTGACCTATAGTTGACCAAATGGTCATGGTCAAGTTTGACCATTTTGGTGTTTTGAAATGATCAAATGATCTAATTTGACTAATTTAGGGTTTAGATTGACCATTGGTCTAAATTGACCAAAGTTGATCAGTTTGAACAACATTGACAATCTGGGTCAAAGTTGACCAATTGGATCAATTTGGTGTCAAGTTGACTTTAGTCAATGTAATGATCATTAGGTCAAGATTTGACCAGAGTTGGGCTTGTCCCCACTGGTCTGATTATTTCAAAATATTGTCATTGTTGATGTCCAAAAAAGGGTATTTTGAGAATTAATTCAATTTTAGTGACCCTAGATATGTCTAAATAGGTCAATGTAGTCCTTTGAAAATGTTTGAGCATCTTGAGTCATAGGATTACTCAAGCTATGTTTGGTCATGTTAGGACCTTCACAAAAAGTGAGGTCAACAATACTCTTATAAGGGATAGGAGTATTGAATTAAGGGAGATTTACAACAATTCTTATTACACGAGATTGGGATACACGAAGATGCTACCTACTATACTCCGTTGAAAAAGATAGTATTCTCCCAAAAGCTGGTGAAAAATACAAAATAAAAAAGATAAAAATAAATGGATCAAGAAAGAGATCAAAGAAGAAGAAAATAAATTTGAGGAATATTATGCCCTTATCCAACAAAGGGGTAAAGAATCCCACAAAACTCACATCTGAGGTCGAGGTCGAAGACGATGATAAGGGAGAGAAAACCCAAACGATGAAAAAAAGAAAGCTATAAAGATTAACATCAACTTAGATTTACGTTTTGAAGAAGAAAAAAAAAAGAAACAAATGATGATAATAACTCAGAAAGAACCACAATATTGAATCCTTCTTGAAGATGAAAAAAGGACATTGAATCAATGCATGAAAAAGTTAATCACTATGTACAAAACATGGCCCTAACTTTGGTTTCTTCAAACAAAATTAAGGATTTGGTGGTCAAAAAAATGTACATAGTGAGGATATGAAACCCATTAAGTTTTGTTTTTGATCCACTTCACCTCTTTCCGAAATAGATGTAAAACCAGAAGAAAATAATTTCTTAAAATTAATGAATCTTCCTATTGAATGCTATTCCCCTTATGCTCAGAGACATGTTCAACATGGTTTGATACAAAAATAATGGTTGACAAAATAATCCCACCTCTTTGAACAACTATCTAATAATAAACAACTTAACTCTAATTTAAAATAAGGTGTTTGATTATGTACGATTGAACATTTCAATGACGCAAATTTTTACCTAGTTGTCACTGAAGAGCCTAATATAGAATATGCAACAACTTACAACAATTTTGAGGAACCTATAATTCAAAATGCACATCCAGAATTCAAAAAATAAATTAAATCTACAGTAGATGAGCTAAAAGAAGTCAATTTAAGAATAGAGGATGACATAAGACAAATGTTTACTAACTTACTATTTAATGAAACCGAAGCAAATGAAATAGTCCAATTATTTAAGGAATACAAAAACTGCTTCACTTGGAGCTATGATGAGATGCCTGGGTTGGCCCTGGATGTTGCAGTCCACAAGCTTGGTTTAGATGAAACTGCAATCCTGGTGAAGCAATCTTCACAAAAGATGCATCTGAAAACAGAACAAATGGTGATAACTGAGGTTAAGAAATTAATTAACACCGAATTTATCCATGAAGAAAAGTAACCAACTTGGCTAGCCAATGTTGTGCCTATAAAGAAGAAGAATGACCAAATATGAGTCTGTATCGACTTTAGAAATCTAAAAATGGTTTGTCCATAAGACGAATTTCACGTACCCAACCTAGAATTGATGGTGGATATTGCATCAACAAATGCAATCTTCTCATTCATGGATGGATCATCTGGCTATAACCAAATCAAAATGTCTCTCAA
Source organism: Phalaenopsis equestris (assembly GCF_001263595.1). NCBI lineage: Eukaryota > Viridiplantae > Streptophyta > Magnoliopsida > Asparagales > Orchidaceae > Phalaenopsis > Phalaenopsis equestris. The sequence continues at coordinate 66,729 of NW_018247891.1, forward strand.
AGGCGAATGAAACATAACCTTTAGAACACCCATCAAGATCTTTAGAAATAAGGTAATGCCTTTTGGACTTAAGAATGCTGGTGCGACATACTAGTGGGCTATGAGATGAATCTTTGATGAATTCATCCAAAATAAGGTCGAGTGTTATGTGGATGACTTAGTCCTCCAGAGTAGACAAATGGAAGACCATGGGTATGATTTGAGAATCATCTTCAATCAATTACGACAATTTAATTTTAAGATGAATCCCTAAAAGTGTTCCTTTCGTGTCACCTCAGGAAAGTTTTTAGGATTTGTTATTCACCATTGTAGTCTCTCAAGATTGAAGCTTAAATATGCTAACCTAAGGCAAGTTGGCATATATAAGATGCTTCACATTTAATTTGTCGAGTAGGTGTCAACCACTTACTGCTTTAACGAAAAATGATGCTAAATTTGTGTGAGATGACAAATTTTAACACATTTTTTATAGCATCAAACAATATCTAATGACACCTTCTATTTTAGCTTCCCCTACTTAGAAAGACCATTAATTCCTTACACTCTGGTTTTAGACGATTCCCTTGGAGCTTTGCTAGCCCTATTAAATGATGAGAGTAAGGAAAATGCACTGCACTACGCGAGTCGTTGTCTAATTCAAATTGAAATAAGATATCCTTCAATCAAGAAGAATTACATAGCTTTGGTTTTCTCTGTTGAAAAACATAGGTATTACATGCTTTCTCATAAGGTAAGTCTTATTTCAAGGATCAATCATTTGTAGTACTTAATGACCTGACCGATGGTTTTTGTTAGATTAGCAAGGCATGTAATTTTAAATAACTTTTGTGTCACTCCATGCCATCAAGGAACAGATTTTGGCTGACTTCCTAGCGACACATCGAATGTCGGCAGGGTCCTCTCTCAAGGAAGACCTAACTGACGAACAATTATTGATGCTAGAAGATCCTTATGCTCAGCATTATAAAATGTACTTTGATAGAGCTTTATCTACCTATAAAGACAAAGGAATGCAAAAAATTATACCAGACAAAGCAGGAATCAAATTATTTTTTGTCACACTTGATCGAGATACGTTGCATTTCTCTTACCATCTGATAGAGCCATGCAAAAATAATGAGGCTGAGTATAAAGAACTCTTAACTGGATTAAAACACACAATTCTAATGGGGATCAAGGAAATTAACATCTACAGTGATTCTCAGTTAAGAATCAATTATATTGCTAGAAAGTACAAGGTTCTAAAGCCAAGGCTCGAACGGTATTTCCGCTACATGATGAAGCTGTTGGAACAAATTACAAGCATTACACTCTTCAAAATTCAGAGGGGTGAAGATTCATTAGCAGATGCTTTGTTAAAGGTTGTGAAAGAGCTTGCATGCCCGGAGGAGGACTGCAATCCAATCTCGCTGCAGAGACAACATGTTCTCTCAAAGGTTGGCATAGATAATCTCAACAGATTTGGTGTTAATGTAACAACAGCAGACACCGAATAAGAAGGTGAAGACTGGTGCTAACCATTTGTTAAATATTTACAAACGAGAAAGTTATCCAAAAATAAATCTATAGCTAATCAGATCAATAAGTGAGCATTGTCTTAATCCTTAGTAAAAATGTTCTTTACTGAAGGTCCTTTGACCAGATGTAGCTAGGATCTTTAAGAAAAACTAAGGCTCAAAACATTATTAAGGAATTCCACTTTGGATTTTGTAGTGCACACTGTTCAGAGCCTACAATGAAGATGAAAATCAAAAGATTGGGGTATTATTATCGGTAATGATGACAGATTGCTTGAAGACCACCATGAGGAGTCATCAATATCAAATACATTGAGTAGTCTTAAACCATCCCCCAAACGTGTTACACAAAGAGATTGTATGGTGGCCGTTTGAGCATTGGGGCATAAAAATAGTGGGCTATATAAACCTGTCATACTCTAAAAGACACTGATTTACTCTTGCCACTACATACTACTTTTCTAAGTGGCCAGAAACAATTCCTCTTGGAGAGCTCAAAGAAAACCATATGCCGTAATTCTTTAAGAATCATATTTTCTACAGGTTTGGAGTTCCTCGATGAATAATCTCAAATAATGATACAATCATCAAGAATTCAAAAATAAATAACATTTTTCAAAGGCATGAGATAGATTAGAGATATTCATCAATCTACTATTCTAAGGCCAATTGCTTGACTGAAGCCTTTAACAATATGTTGGTGCAGATTATGAAAAAGAGATTAATTGAAAACACAAGATAGTGGCACAAACAACTGTCGGAAGCTTTTGTGGGCCTATTGTACAATATATAGAACACCAACGAAATCAACACCGTTTTTTCTTGGGTATGGGTTTGAGGCTGTACTTTCTCTTGAAGTACAACTTCCATCACACAGAAAAGAAATTATTAGCAAAAAAATAGAACAAGAGAACAAAATTATAGCTTGAAGTACCTGAAAATTTGGAAGGCAAACACTTGTATAGTGAGCAAAATCTGGAGTTATACCAAGCCAAATAGTTACAGACACATGAAAAACTGGTTTGTCTAAGAACATTTCGAGTCAGTGACTTGGTGTGAGTACTTTGAAGACCTATTCTTGCTCATCGCAAAATATGTGAAAAATTTGAACCAACATGAGAAGACCTGCTCGTTGTTGAAAGGACATATTCAGGGGATCTTACCAACTAGTCAATTATCGAGACGAACAATTTATACCCCTAATCAATAGACGATATTTAAAACAAGTATTATGTGAAATAAAATATACACAATTGTAAACTGAGACAATTTGAAACAAGAAAAGAAATAAAACATAAAATTATGCCTCAATCTTTTGCGTGAAATCTCTCTTAGGATCTAAGATTCTGTCTAGAAGGCGTTTATTTGCCTTTGGGCAATTATTAAAAAAAATTTCTCTAAAAAAAAACAATAAACAAAACAAATTATAAATATATAAGATAAAACAATAAATAAATAAATATATAACAACAAACAAAAACAATTCAAACAGTTGTAAGAGACTTGAAATTAACACACTGGCATTCTGTCTGTTGTCTGCAAGAAAATGTTGGGGGAAAGTTTGATTTTCACCTTCCATAGTGGTTTCCACTTAGCGCTAGACCGTCGGTGTGTAGGAAGGCATTGTCATCCACTTCGATCTAGCTATGAATCAAGTGGAATTGCTTTATAACAACCCACTACTTTCAAATCTCAACCAAAATGAAGCCATTGGTAGGAAGCTTATATTAGAAATCCATTCACGATAAAAAGAAAGTGATTAAGCAAAAACAGAGAAAACTATGCCAAGTTCTGAAGTAGCACTTGAAAAGGCTGATTTGCAAAAAGGACTAAATCAGTAATTGCAGCTGCTACACAAGGATTAGTCGATGCCTCTATGGTAGGACTATCTAAGAGAAAAAAATGGTTTGTTTAGAACCCAGAGGAAAAATAGAAACAAGTGATTGAAAAGACTCAAGGAGCAACAAAAACTAGTACAACCCCTGTTGCCCATCGTAGAAGAAGAAGTTCCAAAGTTTAAATTTAAAATACCAGAATAAACTCTCGAGGAGGCGTACCCTATCCTCGGGATAGAAAATTTTGATCTAGAGTATAGTAGCCTCAAAAAATACAATTTTACACCATACCCGTGCACTTCATAGTACACCGACCCGTACACACCGCAAGAGGTCGGTCACCATCAGATTATCTCAGATGAAGAATTGAAGCACCTCCAAGAAGTACATTGCTGGAATATTTGTCATTTACAAAAACTAAATGGTCAGCGCGTCAACATCCTTGAAGGTTCTCTAGTGTATTTTTTCAAGGATGAGCAAGACATTTTAGTCAAATATATTTTAGAAGCTAGAGACAGAGACAGAGCCTATTATCTCGACAGAAGGGCATATTCTGAACCTAGAAGTTGGAAAAGAGGAAAGGGTAGGATAACAATTCAATATGGCTGTTGTTATAATTTTGCCATAAAAAAGGGAAGGAAATCTAGCAAGAATCCCCTTCGATAATTATAAAAGTAGGCTTATGACTTAGCATGTGTTGTGTGCTGACTGTGTTTCAGACAATTGTATTATCAATATTTATGAAGAAGGAAAAATATTCTTCCCCACATTGATCAACAGGATTTTTAAAGACCTTTTTACATAATGTCACTCATGAGCAAGTGTTGTATTATGTTTGATGTTTAATCCAGCTCCAGATCATAAGACCATGAAAATTAATGGGACCCATGTCGATTCCTCTTCAAGTTGGGTACATTTTGATTCTCCAAGGAAATGGCGTTGACCTATCAAAACACTGCATTCATGAGGTGCGACTACAAGGAATCTTGATTACACTGAGAAAGATGCTCACCAACAAAAAACCTTTTGAATTTCGTCTAGAGCTTGATCTCCAAGGACTGCAAACCCTTGAGAAAAAATGACCGTACTGATAGCCAAACACTTATGATTACTTGAAAGGGCTTGTTCTCGATAGAACCTTAAAATGTAAGGTATCCCTGAGGAGATGGTGGATGGAGACCTCTACCTACTGCAGCACATTTTGGGACAATCACTGTGGCACATTTCAGTGATCAGTTTGATGTTATTTACATTATGGTTTTTCTAAGAATCTACTACATATGCTTCTAACAAATATTTTTGCAGGTCTAAGTTGGTTTAGACATCATGTGGTCGGGGTCAACTCTAATACAAACTAGAAGGGAAATATTCTACCGAACAACACACATAGAATAAAACAACCTAAATGAAAATAATGAACTAACCAAAATTTGCGCAAGGAGTTATTCCCTTAGGGTGGCTTATACCCAATGATGACTTAAAACACCATACAATTCAGCACAACCCTTAACTAAATGAAGTTTCTAAAACTTTTATAAACTCCTTCCCCAACTAGTTCATAAACTAGATGTATGATTCTCCTTGAACAGAATCACGACTTTCTTCTTTCAACGAGCTGACCTATTTTTTCTTCTAGATAGGATGTAAGGCCATCAACATCCTCATTTAATGAAAAAGGAATATCTCATAAACTTTCAAGAAATGATATAAGACTCCTTTAATGGAATAAAACATCCTTTCTCCCCAACTAAACTGACTCAGCTGATCTGACTTGACTTGAACTTGGAGCATCAGGGATCTCTCTCAAAGAGTTGATAATTCTCAAGGAATAGTAGACACCACCACTTCCATAAACTCCAATTTCTTCACACGATCCAATGCTCATGCATCACCTCGCCCAGTCGGATCCTTGCTGATTGAGAAAAGGAGCACTCAATTTCATTTAAAAGATAGAAAAACACTTAGGAGAAGTTTTGACTAGATCAACTGCTTCCCTACATCCTTTGAGTGGGACATCGAGACGTCAACTACACCATCCTCACTCGAGAGTCAGCTGCCTTTGCTAGAAGCCTTGGCCTGTTATTGCTAGAGCACTGGTCTGATTCTCACCCATGCCAGTCGGAGCCGATTCATCATCCAATACCATCAAACCCATGTCATCTGTACCAAGAAACATAATAAATCAAAAAAGACTTCAGAAAAAAATCAAATGCCATAAATTATATAAGAGGCGATTCCACTCATATATCATGACCAATGTAGCATCCTTCTCACCAAGGGGCATCGATGAAAGTAATAAGAGGTCGTGAGAAGCCCTTAGAGTGCTGGGTCAATCAAAGGGTCATTTATTGCAACTGTCTGATGGAAGGTTGGGTTGGTCAACTAAAAGCTCTTTCATTTAGAATTAAGGAACAAATCAGACGACCTCACCTGATCCTACTTTCAGTGTAAAGACTTTTACACAATGACCTTTTTTGTCTTACATTTCAAGCGGTCTCATCCCTTCAGTATCCCAAAGCAAAGCGAATTATATCTTTGTTGGAAACATCACCACAAGTTTTAACAAGTTTTCCAACAGAATGCATAGAAGTTGGCCAACTCAAATAAGAAAAGACATGAAGCAAATAAAAAAAAAAATTAACTCCCATCACACCCTATTTATATGAATCCAAGGCTATGTGATCAAAAGGGAGTTCAATTTTTTAATCATTATTTAAAATTAAATGTGACCGTCGGCACTATTTTTGGTGTGGGGTTTGCCCGTAGGAAGCTGTCGGTCATCGGAATTGAAATCCCGTTGCCCGCTTCGGAAGGACGTTTTTTTTTTAAATTTTAGTTTTGAAAAGATGAAGTTAAACTGACCCCATAATTTTCATAGTTTAAATGAAAGAGCGCTTTACCTCAAATCCTGTATCTATCCCGAAGGATGAACGCAAGAATTGAGGGTGAGGCTCGATCAAATAAACTAAAGAAAGTTATGACATCCGTTTGGTCTGCGAAACCAATGTATTGGCCGACAAATTCCTCTATTTAATATAAGGAATTAAATAGAGTTTATATTGTGCTGGGTTCGGAGAAAGCTTCCTATAAGGGCAAGCCCCTATAATTAATTACATCTTAGATAACTGAAGTTACCTAAGAATACTCTCGATAAAAATCAAGAAAAATTACCTTCAAGGAGTTCAAATGGTAAGGACATCTCAAAGATATTGGACTAAGAAGTGTGAAGGGGGATTGGTTCAAATTT
>NW_018247891.1:73918-74754 GCF_001263595.1 Phalaenopsis equestris
TTGGGTTCATTTAAACTTTATTACGTTACTTAATAATTTATCCTGAATATCCTGATGCTCAGTGAATATTGATGTCTTGATTATTCCCAAGAATAAGGTAATTATGTGGGTGAAGACCCTGAAAGGGGCAAATCAGTGTTATTGAGAACACTTAGCCAAATTTTTAGTCCTAATTGGACTTGTGGTGTTTTAAAAGAGTTTAATTATATTTATTTTTCTAATGCTCTTTTAACATGTGGATTTCAACTTAAGTTTACCACTAAGTCCTTAAGACCTAAGTGAGTGTATCAAACATGCGTATTAATTTTGAAAAGAATTAGAACTTTAAGCGATCATTATCAAGATCATTTACATATCATTTTGATTATCAAATAAGGGTGTGAAATCATTGATTTCCAAAGTTATAAATTATACCCTTAAGTTAAAAAAATCATTTTTATGCTAATGAAGTTTCCAAAATTTTGATAATTATTGGAATTATCTTATGATTTAGCAAATTGAAGTGGGTTTCTTCCAATTAAGCCCCTTTTTGATTGCAAATCATCAAAAAAGTTAATTAATATCAGAAATTACCCATTTCCCATTTTAATTAAGCCTAAATATTCATTAAGGCCAAAATATTCAAAATTACAATTTTGCCCCTAAGGGTCCAAACTTTCATAATTTGTCAAATTTAAGTCAAATGACTTTGAAATTTTTATGTAACCCTACTGATAGGTCAATTAAGATATCAGAGGAGAAAATGTGAATTTTCACAATTTAATTTAATTCATATAATTATTTTTATGCATAAATATGCATCTTCAAAGAAAATTTCAAAAAGATGATCAAGACAA
>NW_018247891.1:74844-75186 GCF_001263595.1 Phalaenopsis equestris
ATGGCCTGTTCGACCCGTACGAGGTTGACATGGATAAGTAGAAAAATAGGGGTTTTTTCTTATTTATTTAATCCCCAAAACATCAAAAATACATAACTTTGTGTAGAAAACTTATAAAAATAAAATAAAAATACCCACTTGCTCAATGAATGGAGGAAAAAATGGATTTATTTTTCTAGAGTTATTTGGTGAAAATTTTATTTTTAAACCTTAAAAATCATTTTAAGGTTTAAAAATAAATATCTTTATTTTTAGACCTTGGAAAAATATTCCAATGATTCTTAAGTATTTATGAAATAATTTAGAATATTTCCATGGGTTTAATATTTTTTTATGATTTTT
>NW_018247891.1:79475-92211 GCF_001263595.1 Phalaenopsis equestris
TAGATATCCATTCTAAATGAACCATGGATTAATGTATTGTGAAGATATGGTGTACCCTAGTTTCAAGTCAACACCCAGGGTCAATCCTAACGCCAAGTAATCCTATAGGGATTCTTCTTGAATTCTCTTATAATGATCTTACCTACTAAATGCTAGAGGTTAAGATCAATATGTGGAATTTCAAGTCGAGTGAAAAGAAGAGTTTTGAATTTCTAATGGTGGGGGTACCTTTTCTAATTTTCTAAGACTAGTCAATAGGAAAGTCCTATGACTAGACCTAGGCTATTAAAGAAGTTTTCTAGACCTCAACCAAAAGTGAGGTCAACAGTGACATACATTTACATTAAATTATTTTTATTCTTTTCACAATGATTTCTGAAAAAAAAAGAATTAGAGAAGTAGAATATGTAAATAAAAATGTCTCAACATTAAGGAAATCAAATGATCCTGAAAGGAGAGTAGAATGAAGGCTTACCCACTCCTAGAAGATTGTCAGGTCTACTTAATCGACCGAGCGAAGCTATAAGAGTTGAGCCAACAAAGCCGAACGGGCCACGAAGCAAATAAGAAGGCGAATGAATAATCCAAGCACAGGCCCTTGAGCCAAAAATAAGACAAAAGATCATCCAAGTCAACCACTACATGAAAAACGACTCCCTATGATATACTACTCTCTGTTAGAACCGATCCAAGGCAAGATCTAATTTCACAGTATCTCCCATCATTCATCGGATGCCCTAGAGGCTCTTCACTTGGGCTAAGAGATTGGTAATTAGACTAGATCAACTGATCGACTCATGTTGAATAAGCTCATTCGATAATGTTGATCTAGTTAACTCGAAATCAGCTAAGCTTAGCCAACTGAACCTGAATGTAATTGTACATAAATAAGTCATGTATGTAAAATACTAAAAATATCCTAGGATGAACTTCTTTCAAATGAGCAAAAAAATATAATAGCTATATTATACCCTTATGCAATAAATAGGAGATTTATTTATATCAATAAAACACAAAAAATTACTATTCATTACTTTTCATTCTTCTTTTTTGTCTCTCTATTTCTTCTAACCTTACAGTTTTCCTCGAGCATATGATTCATAGGTAAGTTTAGATTCAGCATATGAAAATACATTAGAATTATGTGATATGTAAAACCCTTCTCAGTCCTGGTAAATACTTCACATGAGAGCAATTTCTGATCAAATTTAATAGGAACTAAAGATCCAATTTAACAGTGGCGAGTTATGAAGCTAAAAGGAAAGATTAACTCGAGCTTTACTTTAGGTCAAGAACACAAGGTTAATAAGCCAAATAGATAATAACATTAACCTACAGTAACGGAAAATTATAATATTCAACACCAGAACAAAAAAGCAATAAACTAAAGCTGGTTACCAGAAAAAAATAAACAAAAGAAACCCGCAGCAATAAAGCTGCAATCAAACTAAAGATCAAATTAGAAAACCCCTGCATTTCAGGCCCAATACATTTTCAGTCTTACAACATGTACACCGATGAAAGTCATTTCAATGAAACAAAACCTCTCCTTTTTTCCTCCTACCTTGCAACGCCGCCATATACGCCGCAGTTTGTCACCGGACTTTGAATTGGCTTCCACGCTGATGCTGTCAAGAGACAAAGATCTTTCCACCCAAGCTTAAGCGTGCCATTCTCCTCCATTAAAGTGTACCCATCCGAAGGAAACATACCGAGAAGGAGCGTTGCTTGAGCATGCGCGTTTCCAGCGAGAGAGACACCACGGAAGCCTGATTGGCTTAGTTTTTCCCTCCAATTCCCGAACTTGGCCTCACCGGAACGTGCTGGACCGCCAACGGCGAGAACATTGCGGATCTCCCTTGAAAGCAACTGCTGTTCAACGATGTGCCTCTCCTGACTCTCCTCGCCGTAACTCGCACTGAGTGAATCGAAAAGAGCAGAGTAGTAGTGGATAGCTTCGACGAATCGCGCAAGAAATGAACCCGCTTGGCTCAAGTCCTGTTCTACCATCGTTACCACCTTCGGCGACAACCTGTTTGATTAAAAAAGCGAGCTTTTTGATTAATAGTAGTAAATCGGAGCTTAAAATAATAGGAACATAAAGAGGTCAAAGATTTGAAAAAGCAAAAGTAGGAAACTTGTAATGATTACGGGAAGAAAAGCGATCAATCGACGAAGATCAAAGTACTGTAAGAATAATTACTACTTTTTAGCCTCTTCTAATCCAAAGAAGCGACCCATGAAAGAAAAAAAATCATCTTTCCAGATCTCAAGAAGAAGACTCTGGAAAGGATGGGTCAGACTTCAGACATCGGTAGAACCAAGCATTTGGCCCCTCCATGGCATGCAGAGAAGAAAAAGGAACCACCTTTCCCGGAGATAGAGAGAGATTACCTCTGAAGTAGCCAGAGGGTGTTGGTGTCGGATCCGGTGACATCGTAAAGCGAATGGTGAAGCCAATGAACAGCAACAGCCTCCCGGCGTGATACAGCAAGCCGTTCAGGATCGAGGTTACCGACCTTATCGGCGACAGCGCAGAACTCAAAAGGAAGACCAAGAGTATCAGCAAAATCGGAAAGCCGCTTCCCTGTTGCCTGAAGAGCTTCAACTGAAGAACCGAGACCAGTAAGACGAACACGCGGTGGTCCTCCGGGTCGAGAAGCAAGTATATGAAACAACCCAGGCCACTGAAGCCCTTGCATAATATCGAGATCAATAATATGTACACATTCCTCCCGCTCAAATGCTTCCTGTATCGCTTGGTTCGCAGTAAAATGAGAAAACTTAACGAACGGGCTTATCCCATTAAAAACCTGAAAGGCCGAAGCCAAACGCTGGCGGTGAACAGCAATGGGCGGCAATGGCGCATAAATGCCAAGACAAGAGCTTATAAGACGAGCAGACATTGCTTCGGAGAAGTAAGCAGCTACGCGCTGCGCTGATGTGCCAAAAGGAGTTGAAAGCTCCGATATTTCAAGCAGAAGACGGTTAGCTTCCTCGAGGTTGTCAGCCGCGACAGCCTCGGCGCATTGGAGAAGAAGAGTTAGCAAATGGAGTCCATCTTCATCACGCTTCTGCTGCCGGAGCTCCTCTTTCCTTGATGCTGAGGTTACCGACGTTGGGGGAGGGGGCGGCGGCGGCGGCGGCTGCGAAGGAGCTGCCGCTGCTTCTTCTGTTGAAGCAGAGGCGGCAGGATTTGGTGGGTAGATTGTAGCGTTATGAGGATTCTGTTGCTCTTCCCATCTTGGAACCAAATTGCATTGGGAGGGATCGCTTTGCTTATTTGCTGGCTCTGCTGGCGTTTGGGCGTCGGAGGAGAGAGAACGTAAGCGGAACTCCAAAACGGCGGCGAGGCTGGGGTTGCAAGGAAAGATGACCTCGCGCACGTTGTGGATTATTTGTGGGATCGAAACGTTAGCGGCGGCACTGGTAATAAGGTCGCGGATGATGCCGTCGATCCAGGCAGCAGAGGTGTCCTCGGTATCATAAGTGGAGTTTTGAGGGGTAGTGACGATGCGGTTGGTATCAGATGTGAAGAGAGGGAGCCCGGAGAAGCTGCAGAGGGCAGAGTGTGGTGGGGTGGGAGAAGGAAGAGGGGGGATAGAAGGCGTGGGTAGTGATTGGGGAATATCGGAGAGAAGTTGGTCGGAGGAAGGGAAGGGTGGAGGAGGGCGGCGAGGGGGATCGGGTTGGAGGTCGAGCTCAGAGGCAGGGCGTTTTCTGGTCATTTTTACCGGTTCGAAAGGGGTAAATGAGGGATCTTGGAGGAAGATAAGAGGGTTTTCTTCTTGTGAATTAATAGAGGAAGAGGAGGCGTTGGAGGGATCATGGGCATGAGGGAGGAGGAGGCAGGAGGTGGATGCCATCAGAAAAAACAAGGAGAAATGGTTCTACGCATGCTACGCGAGGGAAGAATGGAGGAGAAAGTGAGGGCGAAGATGAAATAGGAATGGTTAAGGATGAAGAAGAAGAGTAGAAGTAGGGATGAGGTAGTGAGGATGTCGAGGAAGAGGAAAAGAGCATCGAGGGGCCAAAGAAGGAAGCCAAAAGGATAACGGTGGGGGGATTTGGACATAGGCGGTCGGGGAAGGAGAGAGAGAAAGGAATAAACAGACAGAGATCGGAGACGGCTCTTTGCTATGTGGATTTCTCTGATTTGCTTTCTGGCTCGCTATGGTGTGTATGACTAGTGAGGAGGTGCGCGCGCGGTATTCCATGGAAGGTGGGATTTTGAAGCAGTTTTTTTTAATATTTTGGATTGGGAGCTCTGAGATTGCTTTTTCTTTTGACTTTGGGTAAATGGTTGGGATTCTCATAATGGTGAGGAAAAGCATGTTGAATTGTATGAGCGCTTATTTGTGTGCATTTTTTTTATTTTTATTTTAAATTGTATAATATTTTTACTAATAATAATTTTTTTAAAATTTTAAAGATAAAATAAAATTTTGAAACTAACAAATATAATATTTAACTATATTCATTATCTTTGATTTACATATCCTCTACGATTAAATTTTGTGCAAATGCCAATTAGTGCGAACACTTTCAACTCTGGCTTACCTAGTGCACGTTAGTGTTGACTGTCCTGTCCAAGACATTACTACCATCTTCTAAACCTCAAATCAATATAAATTGTCTGATGATTTAAAAAATATTATAATTTACATAACATATTTATTTAAAATTTAAATATAAAAACATAAAATTCAAGTGAAAACAAATAACTTTATTTGCCTTATACTACATAATATTGCTTAGATATTTCTATTACATATTTATTTGGAGAAATTTGTTTGAAACTTCATATTTTATGAAATTTTTCTCAGTTAAGACATCATTCTCAGTTAAGTCAAAATCTTTTAAAGCTTAAATCTAATTTAAATCTAGATTTGGACATGATTTAAGCTAATGTTTGAATTAAAGTGGAAATTAGGAGGGAATCCTGACAAGAATTTTATTCTTGGAATGATTTAATCATTCGTCTCTTGCTAGGAGCATCTATATAATCTATAATATGTTATGGAGAAGCGGAGCTTGTGATGGTACTTCGCTAAGGGAAACATTAACATGATTTGTGATGTTTAAATGGCAAAATGAGTTGATGTTTGTCTCTTGCTAAAGAAAATGATCCATGAGACCTATGAGAAGATGAATCCTTAATAGTGTTTGTTAGTAAAATTATTGACATGACTAATTATTTATGAAGGAGAAGAAGAATTTGTTAGTAGCGTGATGGACAGGACTAGTTTTGTATAAAGGAGAAGATAGGTTTGCTATTAGCATCATATAGTTTGATTTTGATAATAAAAGTTAACGTCATGACCAAAAATATTGGTGGTTTGTTTTATCTTGAACAAATTATTTGTAGGTAAAGAAATAGTCATCAGGACCATGCATAAGAAGACCTGAAGATTAGAGATATAGATGAGTGTGTATTTTTTCACGTATAAAAGTCACATATTTAGAAATATATGTTGAACTCACTAGATAGCAAACATCTACAAAATTTTCTTAGGACTTCGAGATATTGTGAGTTGTTATAAAGCCTTACGTCAATCCAGAAAAGATTATAGAGATATGGAGTCCTGAAATATAATTATGATAGGCATTCATAAAATATTATAGGTCTTTATGAAGAATTTATAGGCCTTTGTTAATTTTATGGTCCTTCCATAAGGCCATTTTCGTGGATGTTTTAATGATATGACAAATCATAAAAAATAATGCCACTCAAAATAAATTGATAATATTGGCATACTAAAGAAATTTTTTTTTTTCAATAATTGCAAGTACTTGTTCATCAGGAAAGTTCTCCTTTATATGAGCATGCAAATTTTTAGAATTGTTTTTTTCTCAAGTCTAGATAAAGGATAATTCACTTAATTTTTGGTACCTCTCCTATCAATAATCTCAATATAAAACTCTTGTAAGAAAATATCCATCTTATCAAATATGATTTAGCATCATTCCTAGTCACAAGATATTTAATAGCTGAGTGATCGACATATACTTTCACTTTATTATTAATCAAATAGGATCTAAATACTATTAATTGATTTAATCATCATAAAGAAATCTATTAACATAGTATATCGCATGAAGAACTTTATATGTCCTCTGTCCTAGCACAACTCTTAAGGCATTATCACTAGTACCACATATAAGCTCAAATAGATATTGCAAATTAGGTGTTACTATAAAGAGCGTCAATAAAAGTTGTTAGAAACTCACTATGAATATCGAAACGTACAGTCTTCTCTAACAAACAACACAAATGTTTATAAATTTTAGTGAATCCCTTAATATATCTTCTATAAATTTTGACATGCCCTAAAACCTCCTAACCCTTTTGACTGAAGTGGGCGAGAATAACTTTTCTATAACATAAATATTAGTTTTGATCTGCTTCCATACCTTTATAATATATTTCATATCCTCATTAACTAAGAACGGACATATGTCCTAGTTCATCATATGTTTAGTCTCTTTACACCTTTGCAATACACTTATAAAAAGTTCAAGACATATGTCAAAAACACTGCTAAACACAAAAAAGTCAGCCAAGAGCACTTTAATACCTTTCTTAATAAGATAAAAAAAATTACTAAATGCAACTTTGAAAAGTAGTGGGAGCATTACATAAACTAAAGGACATTCTCTTGAAAGCCAACATTCTATAAGGAGTAATGAAAGTAGTTTTATCCCGGTCTTCTGGTGTTATATAAATTTGATTATATCCTAAATAACCATCTAGGAAGCAAAAGCAAGAATTTTGTCAATTTAACTAAAATCTAAATAAGAAAAAGTAGAGGAAAATGGTCATTCCATATATCATTGTTTAATTTCATATAGTCTATGCAAATTCTCTAGCCAACAACACTTCTAGTTGGTATAAGCTCATTAATATCATTCTTAAGTACTATGACCACTCATTTCTCAAGGACATAATGAATTGGACTTACTCTTGCACAAATTAAAACGTGATAAATAAATTATACATCTAGTAATTTAATAATTTTTTTTTCATTGCTTATTTCAAAAAAGAGTTTAGCCTTTTTTGGTGATCAACTTTTGGTTCACGATTTAAATCCATTAAAATTTTGTGCATGCATAAGGAATTATTTCCTTAATATCTTCTTTGCTCCAACCAAAGGCTTTCCTAAAATTTCTCAAAACTTTCAATAACTATGCCTCTTGTAATTCACTCAAATTCGAGTAATAATTTTGGGGGAAGTTGAAAATTCTATTAAAGAGCATATTTTAAATGTTTGAGGAGAACCTTAAGTCCTAAATCAGATGCCTTCACAACATTAAGTAAAAAAGTTATAGGATTATTTGAGGTTTAAACCTATCCTTAATCACTCTAGGGATTATATCAAATAATAGAGCTGATTCATCTTAAGGTCTTTCATAACTATCTTTAATTATACTTTGTTATATTGGGTCCATTTCTAAAATGTCATCTAACATACCCATACACCAAATCTAACCTATAGCATTTATCATCCTTAGGGTCTTCGGGAAAATTTATTAATTTCAGAATATTAAAACTAACTTCTTTTTTATTTACTCACATGATAAGTCCCCTTTCCGAACTTCTATCACTACCATTTCAGTGGCAAAGAATGGTCAATCTACATTGATAGAGGGTTTTTATCTTCTTTATTATTTAAAAAAGCTGAAATCTAGAGAGAAGATAAATTTATCTAACCGAATAAAAACATCTTTTATAACCCTATAAGATAATTCAAAAATATGTTTTCTAATAGAAGGTTCTTAGTGGTAGGTTAAACCTTTCCTAGTCTTTCTAATTTCATTTTTTGATAAACATTTTTCTTAGCTTATATCCAATCACATTGGGACATAGGACATCTTTTTCCGTCCCACTAGATGACTCTATTGAGCTCTCTTAAGCTATTATTTAAGCATCACATTAGCTAAAATTTGAGATAACCCTAACTTAACGTAAAATTAAAATCCACCTAAATAAAATTAACATTTACAAAAATATGGCAGAAGCAAACCTAACCAAAATTCAAACAAAGTAAATATGAGCTAAAAAGAACTTAATTTAGTCAATCATAACCCATTAAATTTCACAAAAAAATTTTTTTTCTCTCTCCTATGGTGGGGCATGAATTTCTATTAAATGGGGACCATCTTAACCAAAAAATAATTGCACCATTAGATTCCTTAAAATTTTCTCTTCCTCTTGATTTAGGGTTTTCATTTTGGCCTTAACCACACCACCAAATCGGTCGTGCCCCCACTTCATGCTGATGCGCTCGCTCCACCCTAACACACTAGTGCACTCACTCCGTATGGTGGTGCATCCTTCCCTCATGGTGGCTCACCCGTGCCTCATGATGTCGCATCATCTCCATTCCATTATCATCTTCCTAACATCACACAAGGTAGTACTTAGGCATCCTTGGGCACACCCACACTACGAGGTGGCGCACTTACACTGCCTAACCCAAGCGAGCACTGTAATTATGTTGCTTGATAGTATAAGTTTGCTACCATAGTCCAACTCATCCCTCTCAATTTTGAAGGATCAACCACTCCTGCATACAACCACCACCCTCTCTACTCTTAATTTAACCCCTTAATCTTCTGTCAAAGTGACACCTAATTGTTCCTTCAAAGAACAAACCTTGTCTAAAGGCTACTAGCCAATTGAGCTAATAAAATCTCTGGATCAAGTGAGGCCCTGATCAGAGCTTCTCACATCTTTTTTTATAGGATCAGAGCATCGTAGATGCTTAGTTTGGCCTGCAACTTCCGAAGATGGGCTAGTACGTTATATTCCACTTTGTCACTTATTATTTAGGGATCCTCCAGTGTTGGAATTTCTTTCATCAGTGGAGTTGACTCTTGTTGAATAAAAATCTAATTCCCTTTGTCTTTTTTAAGCACTCTCATAGGCAAGACTTCCCACTCCTAAGGTTTACATCTATTATTTCTTTTGTCTTTTGAATTGGTCCCAATGTTTCATCTTCTGGAGTGACGATTGACCTTCCTGGCACTGTCTTTAAGTCTAATAGTTCTAACTCGATTGTGCTCCATGGAGTTCAAGGATAGGTACTTCACTATCTGAGCTATCATAAGACACATCGTGAACACCTTCCTTAGCCATATTTACAAGTTTGTTTGGGTTTTGTATGATTTGAGAATCGTCATGGGAATTGAAATTCACATTAGATTGGTTTTTAATTATGTAATCACTAGAGATAATAAAAACGTAGCCAAAATTAACTTGCTTTGCGATACACTTAAATTATATGGTGTTTTTAGATGCATTTTTATACCTATTTTTGAGATATTGTGCTTTAATGGAAGTTATTTGTGTGTTTTTCTTTCAGGTATATGTAAAAAGATGAAAAATGCTAAAAGGAGTGAAAAAGGATCAAATTTGGAGCAAAGAGATGAAAATTGTGCTAAAGTGTGCTAGAGATGAAAATTGTGCTAAAGTGTTTTGGCGCCTAAGCACCAGATCCAGCGCTTAAGTGACAGTTAAAATAAGAAGGTCGCGCCTAAGTGTCAGAGGTCCCGCGTTTAAGCGCCAGAGGCAGTTATTTGGCGGTTTTCTTCATTTGGCTGAATTTTGAAGAGGAATTTGAGGAACCTATTGGCTAAAGAGGGTGGTTATGACCACTAGGAACGAAAATATTATTAAAAAACGTACGAAAGGAGGCATCCTTTAGAAAATACATCAAATTGGGACACATTTTGAAGAGTTGTCAAACACCTCTTGGAGATTTATAAAAGAAGGAAGTTGAGACTTTTTGAACTGTGCTTGAAAGTTCTGAAAAGTGCTTAAAGAGGAAGAGAGTGCTGAGTCCCGAGAAGATCTTGAAGAATCTTGTGGAGAGATTCAGGCACCACAAAAATTTACTTTATTCTTTTTGTTTTTAGTTTTTTTTAGAGTTAAGAGTGTTGTAAAAGAGAAGAGATTTGAAAGAACTTCAAGTGTTTGGTGGAGAATTTGAGATAAGTTTTTATCTTTTGTTTTTAAACTTCTTTTGGTTTTAATTGAGACTTCTTGTTGGTTTGACAATGATTTCTACTTTTAAAAAAAGGCGTGGTTTTGTTTTCTTCATGGATTCTGAGTAGTTTTCTTTATATTTCTCCTTAAAATAATAAATAATTAAAGTGTTGGATGGAAGTTGTGGAGAGTATTAATCTTTAATGTTGGAAGAAGTTGTGATTTCAATTCCATTTACTTCATTTACTTTTGATTGGCCTATCCAAATGTTAAAATTTGTTGTGATAACATGTAAGAACTGGGCTGGTATTGTCTCAGTCAACAATTTGAAAGAATCACATGAGGTTGTATAAGTGAGAATGTAATTCATATGACTTAGTGCAAATAAATAGAGGAATAATCATTGAAGGATGTAGAGTTAGAGGACTTTAAAGTGACAGGTTAAAGCCCCCAACTTGGTTTATTGTTTTAAGTTCTGATACAAGATGTTTGCCCCCAAGTGGAGGGAATCGAGAGAACTCTAGAGTGAGAGCTCGTATCTTCCCTGCCTAGCCGGTCTTCAGAACTATTCAAGCTTTAAATTAGTCAATGTTCTTTATAGCAACTCTAGTATAATTGCTCATATTTGGCTCAACACCATTTGCATACTACCACAACAGAATTCCTATGCTTATTACTGATTCATGATAAGGAGAAAGATATTTTCAAATTTAGTGCTTTTCTTTTATATAAACTCAAGTTATTTTTTTAATTTGTTTCTGTTCTGTCAAAATATCAAAAATACCAAATAGATTTGAATTTTAATACTGTAAAAATATTTATAGTTTAAGTAATTGTCTTTTAAAAATAAAAAGTTTGCTGTTCAATAGAGCATATTGCATAATTTCTTTGTGGGTTCGAAATTCAGGTCTTAATCAAAAAGTCATATATTACTTAATAACGACACGTATACTTGCATAGTATCCCAATATATATATAAATTGAAAATCTAAATTCTTCTTTTCTGCAAGATCAAGTTTTGACTCTATTGCAAAGTAAGGAAATATAAGTGAAAATATAATCAGAGACATTGTTATACTATTGCATATAAACAGTCGAGATCACTTTGCATTATAAGTTCCTAGAGAAACATAAATATAATCTTATAAAGTTAATGGTTTGAGGGATTTCTCTCCCAAATCTGAAACAACCAATCTAGCATAAGCAGCTCCTAGGCTACTCTTCGCGCCATCAATTTTTGTCTTCTCAAAGATCTTCACCTCTTTCTACTTTTGTGGCGGCAAGTTCTTCAGTGTGATTAAGAAAACTAGCTTGGCAAGTTGTAAACTGTGGGTGGAAGCTTGTGCTAGAGGTGCTCAAATCTGATCTAGTATCTTCTTGGAGGAGCTGGTCCAAATTGTGCTCCATCCATCTTCTGTCGTGTAAGGATTGATCGAGATGACATGCTCGACCAAAATTACATTTACAGAACCTCCCTAAAGTTCTCTCAAATATTCTTTCAACATGATTATAGTTCCTTTTTTGAATTTTCTCTTGAGCCAACCCTTGAAGGTGTTGCAATCCTCTATGGTGTGCCCTAATAATCTATGGTATGGTTAGTATATAGGGTGATCTTTCTTATCAGCTTCCTCAGGCTTCTTGGACTCATGCAATGTGAATTCTAGCTTCTTGACCAAATTCTGAAACATCTTGTCACTTCTTCCTTCTTGAAGGAGTAAACTTTATTTAACTTATGCTTCAAAGTCAGAGCCTAACTCTCATCCATACGATAAGGACCTGACTTGCTACACTGTTGGTGTTGGTAAGTCTGCTGAGATGGCTTAGTCTGGATCTGCGTCAGCTGCTTATGTATGCCAACTGCTGTCACTGTTCCCGGTCTCTTCTCAAAAGTCTTTACCAATTTTGGGTGGTCAGCTTTCTCCAAGAGTTCAAGTTGCTTAACCTCCTCTTCCAGGCTCAAAGCTTTGTTGAGTAGCTTCATGAAGGTTTTGATGGTGAATAGCTTAAGCAAGAAAGCTACAGAACCGTGAATGCTCTTGAGTAAAATCTCAATCGCATGTTGCTCCTACAACTGATGCTCACACTTTGTGCTGAGATTCCTCCAACGCAGAATATAAACTACTAATGTCTCAATCGAATTTTGTTGCTCAACCACAAGATCACCGACGTTAATATGATTGTTGACCTCAATTTTGGTTGAGGTTTAGTTCCTCCTCTTTAATAGCCTAGGGACTAGCCATAGGACTTTTTCTTTTGACTATTCCTAGAAAACTAGACTTGGAACCCTCACCATTAGAAATTCTACCCTCTTCTTTACTCAACTTGGAGTTCCACATATTGCTCTCAACCTCTAAATACTTAGTAGGTGGGGTCACTGTGGGGAAACTCAAGATGAGTCACCCTTAGGATTGCTGAACCTTAGGGTTGACCCTGGGTCTTAGTCTGGAGCTAAGGCATTCACTACACTCATCTACACTCACATTCACTCCACTCACACCCCTGAACTCAAACTTCTAGACTAGATCCCTTGACCTTTTTAGATACTCATGTAGATGGTCCTCTAAACCTACTAGCCCTAGGGCTATGGTTTGGCTAAGACCACTACTAAGAGGACCCAAAATGGGGCTTCCTTTGGTCCATGGCTTATTGGTGATGATTGGTGCCTCAGAAAATACCCATCTTGGCCATTGGACCCCTAAGGCACCCCCTAATTACCAAAATACCCCTCTTTGGCCCAAAATCCCAAAC